>NC_135625.1:65022618-65322618 GCF_053574225.1 Canis aureus
GGTAATTCAGAGCTATTTCTGATTTATTCATGCAAATTTTGTGATGGAAAAAAAGATGAAAATGGTGCAAAATGAGTATATGGCTAAACTAATAAAAATATGGACTCTTTTCATTGATGTATCTTATCTACCCATTTTCAGATAAGAAGCACTAGTGTAAATCTTCCCCATTTCCAGATCAAAGGCTGTTGCTCACTGGATTGAACCACTTGCGTATGAGTGTATGTTGGTGTGAAATCTAGCCCATTAAAAATATAATGTGGCTTATATAGCTAAAGTCCTATATTCCTCATTTTCTACTTCTTTTTAAATCTAAAAGGATATTACAGTTTCATTATTGGATTAACAGTTTGTGTTTTGGCTTAGAGTACTCTAGAATATAAAATGTTATTTCAGTAGAGGTTGGAAGTGGAGGAAGTGTCAAGGAAATAGTTATTTTTCACAAATTATTAAGAATTAATTTTTAGAAGAAACTATGAAAAAAAGCTTAAACCAAAACTATGAGACTTTATTCTTTCTACCTCAGCTGAAGTTGATGAATGTGGTATCAATCAAGAGTTGGCAAATGTTTTTCTGAAAAGGGACAGACAGTTAATACTTTAGGGTTTGCAGGATACATTTGATCTCTGTCACAACTACTCAGTTGTGTCATCATAGCATGAAAGGAGAAGTAGACAATATGTAAACTAGTAAGCCTGACTGTGTTCCAGTAAATCTTTGCTGATGGACACTGGAGTTTGAATTTCATATAATATTCATCTGTCATATAACATGATTTTTTCATTTCTCCCACCATTTAAAAATGCAAAATACATTCCTAGTTCATGAGCCACCCAGAAATAGGTAATGGGCCTATAGGCTTTTCTGTTTACTCACTCCCAGAAAATGAAAACACAATTCAAAGCTATTTTAGATCAGTTTTTGTTTTAAAAATGTGTGGACTATAGCACATTATTCTATTCTATTTATTTGTGACAGAATTTAACAAAATATATGCTCCAAGAACATGAAAGTTGAGACGGTATTATATGCATAAATATTAGCCTCCCACTTTTTTAGGTAGTCACACTAACAAAACTATAAGAAATCATCCTAGATCAGTTCAGAGTGAGTTTTTCGATCCTACTCATGTTTTGTTTAGTGCTCTTTGAGGGCCGTAATGCTCAATTAGTCAATTAGTAGCTGCCAGATGGAGAAGGCCATTTCTTTGTGTGTGTGTGTGTGTCTGTGTGTGGGAGGGGGATGTATCTTGGTGTGTGTGTGAGCTTGAGAGCGAGAGATGGTGTTGTGTGTCAGACCTCTCCATGTCCCTTTTAGATGCCACTAGCTCAATCACCGTGAGCAATGGACCATAAGATACTTATGTATCTTCTGCTTGGCTTCATGCTTGATGCTTCTGATCAGACACAGCATTTCATTTCCAATATCACAGATGACAGAGTAAAATGCAGAATGTGTTGCTGCAAATGTCAAAAGGTCCAGAGAAGAAAAGACAGTTCTACCTCTGTGTTTGGATTAACAACAATTGAAAATAAATGCCCATTTCCAATTCTTTGGTCGGGTTTAAGTTTTATATGTTTGATATCTGTGTGTTGTTACTTACACATATCCAAGGGGTTTTGACTAGGTTGCAAAAAGAAAAGAAAAATAGAGATAAAGAAAATAGTATTCCTAATGGTTTAATCCTATTTTTTTGTTAAACCTTGATACTAAAAGTGCACTGCTGACTTCATGTACATTGACAATTTTCTTTGATAATTACCCACTTGAAATAATAGACTGATAAGTAGTCCTAATAGAAGACCTCCGGCCGTCTATTTCCACCTTCTAGTCTGCAATTATTAATAATAGATATTATACAAATATTAATAGCCACTTCACAGACAAAAGTTCTTAGAAAGGGCTTTAATATTTTTTTTTCTATTGAAAGATCATATTGAATTGAGGTAGGAGTCTGAAGGAAATAATGCATTCATTTCTTGCTTATAATTAGCTTGAGGTTGTATTTACCTTCTTAACCTGTAGGAGGAGTCCCACTGTTTTTCCTCTCATTCAGCATATCCTAGGATCTGTACTTGAAAGTACAAAATTCACAGACTAAAAAACAAAACAAACAAGATTATTAACACAAAGCAAGAATTATTAATGCCTTAATGAGTGGCATCATGTATCCTTCCATCCCACAAATAGCCCACAAATTCTAAACCGGCTTCTGTATCATACTTGCATTTTATTTATTTATTTATTATTTATTTATTTATTTATTTATTTATTTATTTATTTATTTATTTATTTTTACATTTTATTTTTTAAGGAACAGCAGAATATGTGTGGGTGTACCCCTAATGGCACAGCAGCTTCACTTGTTTTTCCCCTTGGTATGTCAGCAAACCGGCCCTCTGCATTCTGCGACAGGTGTCTTCTCTTCGTTGGAGCACGAGTTGCAAAGAGCACACTTTTCAAGTTTGCTAGAGTGAATTTGTTCTTACCCAAATACAAAGGCTGGGAAAGAAATATATTTACCTTCTACAAAGTGCAAGAACTGGCTAATAGTTTAAAAATCAATAAGGAAGAATATTTGTAACTGACATGTTATAAATACCCTCGGTGAACAGGAGCCATCTGGGCACTGTTCCCTTGCATATTTATTGTCTTTTACCAAATTAAATGAAGAATGCTGAGCAATAGAACATGGTACCTGCAAAGAGGCAGTTTTGTTCCTTTCTGGTTCTATTTTTCTCCTTGGTTTTCCTCTCCCTCATTTTCATTACCTTTTGCAGTTTCTTAGCCGGCTTTTCCCTCCACTTCCTCACTATTCCCCCTTTTCTTTGCTTTTTACCTTTGTTCTTACTCTGTCCTGTCATTCCACTTCACGCTCTCCTTCCACCAAGAATGGCTTCTGGGTTAGACATGGCTGTGTGGAGGTGTCCTCTTAGAATGCTAATGCATCCAGTTTTTGAAAGGACAGAGATAATCATAGGTAGACAGAGAGGCTGCTGCCCTCCATGGCTGGGATTTCTCACTTTTCCCAATGGTGTGGTTCATCGAAATAGCTCCACAATCTCATTAGGTTTATTTTTATAAGATTTCCAGCCCTAATATTATTTCTTCATGAAAAGATCAAGTTTCTTTTGAATCCCTCTGGTTCTCTTATTTTCCCCAGTGTTTCCTGGCAATGGAAATCCTATAAATCAGTATTATATTCTGACAATTTTGCATGCCATCAGCTAAATGTGATGCTTTTGAAATGCAAGCGCAATTCTTTTTAAGTAGGCATTTAATTTTAGTGGAATTTGCATTTGACAGTCCCAATTCATGTGTTTCAGCATCTGAGTGAAATAGCTGTCTTTGAATTCTAATGGGATGAATATAGTGAAATTAACCTTTTGCCACAAAACACACTATTCTAGGCAAAAGCTTTCACACTGTTTTGAATCACTTCTATGTAGTTATAATAGAGTGAATACTGTTAATTTAATTCATAGAGTGATGAAAATGGTTATGAATAGAGGATGTAAACAACAGGCTTCCTTAATTATTCTGTGAAGTGCCATCAATGAATATGGAACATTGACCTGGAACTCCAGTTCATTATTTTTTTTATTTTCAGTATTAGTAGTTATATGTCAGATATCTACAAAATATCTAGACATAACAAAGTGCTTGTGGAGAATCCTTGAAATTTACCATTATGATTATTCTTAACTTGTGTTTTTGAGCTAATTTATTAGTCATGGCAAACAATGATTTTCAAAAAAGTTAACTATCAGCAGAGTCAACAAGTCTTACATAAATATTCACCTTTTTTTCTTTAAAATAGAGATAGGAATAAGAGGTTTAGATTTTAAATATTTAATATTTCTTTTGGACAATGTTAAAGTTACTAAATAATGCCACTGTCCAACTATCCAACTGTATAAAAAAGTAGGGTACACATCCAGGTGTGTGTGTGTGTGTGTGTGTGTGTGTGTGTGTGTGTATTCACACATACATATATAGCCAAAGCACTTAATGTTAAAAGTTCATTTAAAAAAATCTTGATTGGGGCAGCCCTGGTGGCTCAGCAGTTTAGCACCGCCTTCAGCCCAGGGCCTGATCCTGGAGATCTGGGATCGATTCCCATGTCGGGCTCCCTGCATGGAGCCTGCTTCTCCCCCTGCCTGTGTCTCTGCCTCTCTCTTTCTCTCTCAGAAATAAATAAATAAAATATTTTTAAAAAATAAAAAATAAAAAATCTTGATTGGAGCACCTAGGTGGCTCAGTCAGTTAAGTGTCTGCCTTTGGCTCAGGTCATAATCCCAGAGTCCTAGGATGGACCTCTGTGTCGAGCTCTCTGCTCAGTGGAGCCTGCTTCTCCCTCTCCCACTGTAGCTCCCCCTGCTTGTGGTCTCTCTCTGTCTCTAAATAAATAAATAAAGTCCTTTAAAAAATAAATTAAAAAATAAAAAATATTGATTGTCATTATCATTATCATTATTGTTATTATTATTTTAGAGAGAGAGAATGGGGGGATGGGAAGGCAGAGGGAGAAGGAGAGAGCTAGAATCTCAGGCCGACTCCCTGCTGAGTGCAGAGCCTGATACAGGGCTCCATCTCACCACCCTGAATTCATGACCTGAGCTGAAGTTAAGAGCTGGACGTGTTAAGAGTTAAGAGTTAAGTTAAAATCGTCCTGAAGTTAAGAGTTGGACTGACTGGGCCACCCAAGTGCCCCTTGATTAATTAAAAAAATATATATATTTTTGTCCTCCTTCAGGTTACAGTTTTTAAAAAAATAAAATACTTTTTAAAGAGATCTTTGGTTTATACTAGATTGTTATTTTTGATTTGCTTTTACTGGCAGTTGGCATTTAACAGTCATTATGTAAAAATGAATTTATATATCTGTCACTAAACAAACTGCAGGGAATTATCCTATTGGAGAGAAAAAAATCCTTCCACATTTTTTTGTCTACCTATTGTGATATGTAAAGAAGGGAAAATAGAAGAGTAAATAGCCTTTTACTGTGCTAATTCTTACTTCCAACGTCAGGATTTTTCTCCCAGTGATGTGGTGCACTGAAATAGCTGAATCATGTGGACAGCTAGTTGAAAGCAGATTATAAGGCCCCACCTCCAGAAGTTCTGACTTGATAAGATGCAGAGGCTGGAGAATTTGTTTCTCTATCAAACTTCCAGTGTTGCCGATAGGGTTGGTGGAGGAACCTCACTCCTCAAGCGATTCTAGTCATGTTCTATAGTAATATTTTACCAAACATACTGCAGTATGTCACTAAGAAATAAGTAGCAAATTCTTATAATCACTTGTGGAGACCAAGGGTATTGAGGTCAAATGGCCTGGGGTTGTAGAGTTTTTACTCACAAGACATGGGATTTAGAGCAAATTGCTGTAACACTTTAGGTTTTAGTAATTCATATAATGGGTATAAGAGTATATATCAGAGAATTTTTGTTGACCATTGTATTAGATACTTTGTTAAGGCATGTGGCGTATAAAAAGATTCATATTAATTCAATAAATCCAAACGACCGTTTTGATGCTGAACAAAACCAGTGACGAAGGACTTGAATGCTAGGTTGGTCTTTTGATTCCAACATTAGATATAAAAGAAGCTAACACATGGCCTTGAAAAATGTTTAATTGTTGTGAGAAATCTTCTGAAGTGTAATTTGGGTATTAACTTTTTGAAAATTTTTATTTTATTATTTTTTACTACATTTTTTTACTGCATTTACCAGATCTCTTCAATACATCCTACAAATGTATATTGTTTTAAATCTTTTTTTTTTAATTTTTATTTATTTATGATAGTCACAGAGAGAGAGAGAGAGGCAGAGACACAGGCAGAGGGAGAAGCAGGCTCCATGCACCGGGAGCCCGATGTGGGATTCGATCCCAGGTCTCTAGGATCAGGCCCTGGGCCAAAGGCAGGCGCCAAACCACTGCGCCACCCAGGGATCCCCCAAATGTATATTGTTAAGTGGAGTAGGATCTTTTTTTAAATGTTGGTTTGGAATAAGTTTTGAATTATTTTATTCTTTAAAGTTTTTATTTATTTATTCATGAGAAATACAGAGAGAGACAGAGTCATAGGCAGAGGGAGAAGCAGGCTCTCTGCAGAGAGCCTGATGTGGGACTTGATCCCAGGACCCCGGGATTGCGCCCTGAGCCAAAGGCAGATTCAACCAGGTGCCCAGTGAATTATTTTATTTTAAAAGTGTTAATTATTAAGAAAAGCCATAACTCGTACTCATTGTTCCTACTTTTATTCTGCATGATAAACTTGTATTTTTGTAGTGAAAGCTAAATATAACTAAATGAAAAAATTTAACTGTAACCATGTCATATATATTGACAGTTTCTATGCTTTTGAGATTGAGCAAATAGTAATAAACTTATTAATAATAAACTTATTAATAAAGATTATAATGACTTAGGATTGTTATTCAGAGTGGACTAACTTGAAAAACCTACAATTTAATCTAAAATGGAGCCCTCTTTCTTGCATTGTTGTCTTCCTTCTGAGTCTTTGTAAGACAAATGCATATTTACTGTGATGGTGTTACCACAGAAATAAATCGAATCGTGTGTTTCTTATAGTACCAATGTTGGAGTAACTCCTTGAATGATTAAGTAATATAGTCATGGGAAAATAACAGGGACAAGTGGAAGACTTGCCAGTGTTGTGAACTATGGCATATTTTAGCCTCTTTAGATCTCAGTTTCACTCTTTAGTAGCATGGGTGACAGTAGGATGCCTATAAGGAGGTTAACCATCCTGTAACAATTGGGTGGTGATAGGAATTCAAGAAGATAACCCTTTGTAAAAGAGCCTAGCATTGTACAATGACTGGTTCATTGAGGATACTCAGTAAAATGTAATTCTTGTCCAAATTCCCACAACCCTATTCCCAAGGCCCCAGTTTCCTCGCTAAAGGTCTTTTACTTTATAAAGTTAACTGGTTTAGCATTTAGTTCAATTAATATTTGAGCAAATGAGTAAATTAATGAAATAACATATTTTTCTTTTGAGTTCACTTTCTAATGCACATGTTGTTAATCTTCCATCTGAAGAGATATCTTTAAATATGCAGGATTAAAATTTATGATCTTATAAAATAAATAAAACTTTGATGTGGCATATGACATTTCTGAAATTCAGATTATCAGAGAAAGAAAATCTTTCTAAAAACTATTTAAAATGGTCTTTGATAAGTGCTCAGAATAAGAAAATAAAGTATTTTTATGTATAGATTGGGATGTTTTCTGTCTTATTTTCAGATCAGTTAGGTTCCATTCAGGAACCCTCCACCGAGGCAGAAAAAGCTACATTAAATCACTCCCAGAAGGTCTCTTTGAATTCTGATAGCCTGATTTTCTTTGAAAAGCTTGAACTCTTTATTTGTTAAGATTCAGGGCTTCACTGAGTTCTATATTGTCCCTGACTAAAATGACTTATTTGAGTGGGGGGTATTTCTTATCTCATTGGAAGGTTTAAAAAGAAGCAGTTCCTGCATTTTTGGGCAGATGAAATGGTTTAGCATTGCTCAAAACTTGTCCAAGATGCTAATCTAAATCATCAGCTAGACCATTTGAACACATGACTAAACACAGACCAAAGAGAAGTTAGTTTAAAAGAAATCTTATCAGGAATCAAATAATAGATCTTAGGCTTTTTTTTTTTTTTTTTTTTTTTTTTTTTTTTAATCTTAGGCTATTTGGATTGCCTCACAGGATAGATAATAGAGCCAACAAGAAGCAATAGTGCTACACAAAAGGAGTGGAACTATCTTCTCTATGTGGATAAGGGCATCGTTTGCATTCGTTTTTCTGAACTTGCTTCCAGATTTAAGGCCTGTGTATTCCCATTGCCTTTGAACATTTCTACCTGGTACCTAGAGCCTCCTCAATTTTAGTTTGCTCAAATCCATGCTTCATCCTTTCTTCTCCATCTCCCTTTCTCACATACCTGCTGCTCTCGCCTGCCAACTTGGTGCAGGGTATCACCCAACCTTGTATCCTCAACACCATCATCCTTGTTTCTGTTCCTGATTGGATTGGAGTCTGAGATGGACATTAGCATATTGAGGATTTATGAGCTGCTCTTGGGATCACTACCTGTGAAACAAAAGGAAAAGCAAGGAAGAGGTTTGGGAAGAGGGACAGGTTGGAGTGTAATTACACTTAACAAAGCTTTCAGCTGACCTCTCTGGAAGCTCTGAATCTAGGATAGCCTTCAGCATTGTCCTCAGTTGGGGTGATGAGCCTGGGGCTTTCTATTCCACTTTGACCAGTTACTGAATCCAATTTCCTTAGGAAAGGGAAGTGAACTTGGGCAGAGTGATTGTTCTATGAGCTCGTCATCAGCCAGCACAGTAATTCATTGGGTTTCCACTGATAACTAGATAAAATACAAATGCCTTAGCTTAAAGTGGAAGGACCAACACAGTCTGGACTATACAGCTATTGCCGCCTCATTCTTCCAAGCATACATTTTACTGTTTCGGTGCCACTGATATTTAGTATTTTTTCTTGTGTGTGCTGCTTATCTTATGTAGCTCTGACTCCTTTCCCACCTCCCAATTTTTTTTACATAACTTTTTCATTCATTCATTCTTGTTTAACTTTTCATTTCAGAATTTCTTTGGACTTCTATAACAGTTGCAAAAATAATACAAAATTTCTTTATAACCTTTACCCAGATTCCCGAAATGTCAAAACCTTCTATAACCATATTACAAGGATCACTATCCAGAAAATAGCATTGATATACCGCTTTAGTCTATAGACCTTATGCAAGGTTTATCACTGGCCCAATTAGCGTCTTTTTTGGGGGACCAGGATTGAGCATTGCATTTAGTTGTCATGTCTCTGAAGTCTTTATTAATTTGGAAAGTTCCAGAGTCTTTCTTTGTCTTTGATAAGCTTGAAGAATACTGGCCCATTATTCTGTAGAATAGCCCTCATTTTCAATTTGTAATTTCTTGAGTTATGCATTTTTGGCAAATGATGTCATGTCGTCGTCAGTGCACCATATCAGAAGGTGTTGATGTATATAATTTCTTGTGGTGTTAACATTGGTCACTTAAAGTGATTTATCCATTTTAAAATTACTTTTTCTTTTTGTAACTAATAAGTACATTGTGGGGAAATACCTTAAGACTGTGTTAATATCTTGTGTATCATTATACTTTTTCATCTAACAATCACCTATTAATTTTAGCATCCGTTTCTGATTCTTAACTTACTACTGTGATGTTTGAAAAATAATGATATTTTATTTCCAACATTCCTTCTATGTTTTTAAATTGGGATTTGACCTAAATACTATTGTAAGGAAGAGCTATTTTTCTTCTAATTATTGATACAGACTCCTGGATTCTTATTTTATTTTATGCATTATAATGTATTGCTGTCAATATTTCTTTTTTTTCTCAAAATGTTCTCAGGTTTGGCCACTGAGAGTCTTTCAGATTGGATCCTGTGTTCTTTGACAGGTCCCCATAATTTTTTGACCACTTTTGGGAAGGAATCTCAATGATCATCTAATTCATCTTCGAATCATCTGAAAGTGCTCCTGGAAAACAGTCATCTAGCCTATGTTTGACAAAATTTAGTAGTAAGGAACTTACAGATATAGAACATAATTTTTCTACTATAGACAGTTCCTTTTTACTTCCAGTTTTATTGAGATATAATTGACATAACACTGTATAAGTTTAAGGTGTGCAATGTGATGATTTGATATAAATATATATTAGGAAATTATTACCATATAAGATTGGTTAACATATCTATTACCCTCCAGAACTACCTTTTTTGTGTGTATGGTGAGAACATTTGATATTTACTTTCTTAGCAACTTTCAGGTATATTACACAGTATTTTTAACTGCTAGAGTATTTTTAACTTGTCACCATGCTGCACACTGGATTCCCAGAGCTTACTGATCTTATAACCGGAAGTTTGTATCCTTTGACCAAAATCTCCCCATTTCTGCCTCCCACCAGCCTGTTGCAAGCACCATTCTACTCTCTACTACTTCTGAGTATTTTAGATTTCACGTGTGAGATCATACAGTGTTTGTCTTTCTGCATCTCATTTATTTCACTTAGCATAATCCCCTCAAGTTTCATGCATGTTGTCACAAGAGGCAGGGTTTACTTCTTTTGTATGGTTGTGTAATAGTTTGTTATATAAAATATAGTCATATATATAGTTATATATTCATTATATATATGTTACATAATGTATACAGTATTCCAGTGGACATGAGAGTGCACATATATCTTTGACATGATGATTTTGTTTCCTTTGGTTATATACTCAGAAGTGAAATTGCTGGACCATATGGTAATTTTATTTTTACTTTTTTGAGGAACTTTTATAGTGGTCATGTCAATTTATGTTCCCACCAATGTCCATGGGAACATTTTACAAAGTGGCTATACAAATTTACATTTCCAACAGTGTAGGGGGTCCCTTTCTTGATATCATTGTCAACAGGTGTTATCTCTTGTGAGGTTTGAGATAGTATCTGATTGCTTTGATTTGCATTTCCCTGAAGATTTGTGCACCTTTCATCTATCTTTGGAAAAGTATCTACTCAGGTCTTTTGCCCATTTCTGAATACTATTATTTGTTTTTGTTATTGATGAGCTCTTTATATATTTGGATATTAATTTCTTACCAGATATATGGTTTGCAGATATTTTCATCCACCCTATAGGCTGACTTTCCATTACGTTGATTTTCCTTTGCTTAGTTTGATGTAGTCCAACATGTTTTTTATTTTGTTGCTTGTGCTGTTGGTATATCAAAAAATCATTGTGAAGACCAATGTCAAGGATCTTTCTCCTTGAAAGATCTTTAGGTTTAGGTCTTACATTTAGTTCTTTAATCCATATCAATTTAATTTTTTGAGTGGTATAAGATATGAGTCCAATTTCAGTCTTTGCCTGTGAATATCCAATTTTCCTAGTGCCATTTTTTGAAGAAACTATCCTTTCTCTATTGAGTATTCCTAATTCCTTGTCAAATATTAGTTGATTGTCCATTCATGGATTTATTTCTGGGTTTTTTATTCTGTTCCATTGGTCTATGAATGTTTTTATGCCAAAACATACTGTTTTGTTTTTTTTAGATTTTATTTATTTATTTATTTGAGACAGGGAAAGAGAGAGTGAGTGAGAGGTGAGAGAGAGCACGAGCAGGACAGAGGGGTAGAGGGGGAAGCAGATTCACCACTGAGCAGACAGCCCTATATATGACTCCATCCCAAGACCCTGGGATCATGATCTGAGTTGAAGGCAGACGCTACTGATTGAGCCACCTAGGCAGAAACACACCATATCCTCTCATTTATTTGCATTTTAATTAATTCTTTCATCAGTGTCTTAGTTTTCAGCATATAGATCTTTCACCTCATTGGTTAAATTTATTACTAGCTATTGTTTTTGATGGTATTGTAAATTCAAGTTTTTTCTTATTTTTTCATCATTTATTATTAGTATATAGAAACACAACTGAATTTTTATGTTTTTTTAATATTTCAATGTTACTGAATTCATTTATTACTTAGATTTCCATGGAGATGTTTGTAATCATCTTGGATGAAAATGATTTGTCTTTTTTCTGAATTCTTAAAGTTATAGTCTTCCACCAAAGGGCACACAGTTTCTATTTTGGTCATTAGTGTTTTGTGAAATAGTTTCAGAGAGGTGAAAAGTTTGCTTTGTAAATCTGACAAGCTGAAGGAATAGAAAAAGTTTTATTTTTAAAAACATTTTATTTCAAAATACATATATCAAGTAAACAAAATATTTAAAAAATGTTTTTTCTAAAATCGTTTTTCAGTTTCCGAAGAAAAATAAAGGTATGCTTGGCTTATATTAATATCAAATTAGATCTGTCACATATGTATTTGGGTGATATTTAATATTTGATTGGACTTTGGTCCTTTAGAGGAAAAGAAAAGGTAGAGGCTGGGGATAGAAAAGAGGTCATATTTACACAGAGATCTTACGTACAATGATATTTGAGCTTCTGCGGGTGTATTTGTTCCTGTGATTTAACGCTTCAATTTTTAATGCTTATCAAGTCAGAGTTTGGGCATTATCCATGCTGAGTCTTAATTATTTAATGAAAGACTTGCCCAGGATACTTAGGTCAGTTTACTACCAACTGCATACACAGACAACATGCTTTACAAAACTGATTGGAGCCTTTCAAATATATTACTAAAAAACTTCTACCCAGTGGAGGTCTGACTGCACTTCTGCTTCATAAGAGCATAATCAGTACTTGTGCTTAAGATCCCTTTACTTTTTTCTCTCAGTTTACTCATTATTTACAACTCCTAATAGATATCTAGCCTTAGTTGTTTTTATTTCAGGTTTAATAGTATTCTGCTCTATTCCATGTCTGATTGTGTCTTGCTCTTTTCAGCACATTCTCTTCTGGGTCCAAGAAATACTCATCAAATTTTTTTTTTTCTCCTTGTTTTATATTCCTTACTTTAGTAAGGTTTGCTCTTTCAGAGAAATTGTATGGTCAAAAGAATGATAGGATCTCCATTCTGCTATTATTTTTAGAAGTTGTTTAGATTTTGGTTGACAGACATTTTTTTTTGTAGTACATTTGTATTTGGATAGTGATAATTTATTTTTAAAAATATT
Organism: Canis aureus; assembly: GCF_053574225.1. Taxonomy (NCBI): domain Eukaryota; kingdom Metazoa; phylum Chordata; class Mammalia; order Carnivora; family Canidae; genus Canis; species Canis aureus. The sequence continues at coordinate 65,035,297 of NC_135625.1, forward strand.
AAGAAACCTCATTTATTAAATCAAAGGGAAAATTATTTTCTCAAATTACCGTACTTTTTTCAGAAGGGACCACAAACAGGTAAGAACAACCAGAGGAGGCTCTGGTTCAGCTGAATATGGTGGCTTATTTAAATCATTTTGGGAGAAATAGATAGCCCTCAAGAATTAGTTCCTTTGTGTACCACTCCCCCCAACACATAGGATTTTATGTTTTGTTTTGTTTTGTTTTGTTTTGTTTTGTTTTGCATTCTCTGGGAAAATTTCCTGTGCTTTATGGAAAATACTGTGATATGTGTTTCCATTTATTAGAACTTTCAGTCCAAGGAGGAGAAAAAAAGCGTAACACATAAAAATCAGGTTAAAGTAAAAAAAAAAAATATGTAGACTGAAGAAAGACCTAAGTTTAGAACGAAGAGAAATTCGAGTTGGCCAGATCTGAATTGAACAGTAATTGTATTTGAAATATTGAAATTTGATCAGAACACTTGAGATTCTATATGAATATCAATTATTAATTAGAATATCATTAATTTAAAGATGTTTGGATTTAAAATAGGTTTATAATATAAAGAGCTTAATTCCAATGTAAGAGGAAGAACATCTGATCTGCAGTTAGCATTTCAGTCTCTTTAAGTATAGAGGTCAGAAGGAAGGCAGAGAAGGAGAGAAATGACTCTGTAGGACCCTCCAGTGTGGTAACATGTTTAGGCAGGGTACTTGTACGTGATCAGAACATCACGGCCCAGAGAGAACACCTTGACATCTAATGAAAAATTTCAAGGTTGTTAAGGAGGAAAGAAGTTATGAATACTTTCCATCAAATCGATGTTTTGTAATAATAATTTCTAAAACCAATAAAAGTGGATTCTGAAATTTGGGGAATATATAAACCTCTCCAGAGACTTTTCTAAGTCCTTTTAAAGAAGAAAGTGCAACATAATGGTGAAAAGCATTCAGTTTCGCTCATAAGGAACAATTGGGCACATATTGAATCAAGAAAAGTGCTGAAATCATTGAACAACAAAACTCAAAGTGATCATATTTCTTCATTTCCCGTGTTGTTATGGTGATTTGTGTATTCAGAGCCCAACAATGTGAACGGCATGAAGGATGCGTGATTATGCATCCCTGAATGCCTGTGTAAGAGTTCACTAGGAAGAAATTACTGCTTTAGCATAAATGCATTGTTACTGCTTGAATGATGATAGCTGCATGTTGTCTCTTTTCTCTACTCAGCAAACACGATTCGTTTCCAGGTTTTGGTGTTACATCAAGCAAAAGACTCCAGCTGAGAAATGGTACTATTATATACACACAAAACTCCCTTCGAAGTGTTTCTGCTATGAATCGATACTATAGACTATGCAGCGTGAATAGCCTATGGTATCCTTTAGATAAGCATATTTAGAAACATGGATACCTTTACATTGGGTATTGCTACCTGTTCATGTTAGGGAGGGTAAAAATTAGGTGGACTACTTTTTTCTTTTTTTTTTTTTATCCTAAAGTGATCCCTCTTTCTTAGCTCTTTCCCAGAAGTGTTTGTGAAGACAACAAAGATAATTTTACAGTCTAAATTCTCCCATTGTCACACCAAATATCATTAACCCTAACACATATGAAGAAAATGTAGTCATGCAAGGATCTTTTGTTAGTATAACCACTCTAATGTGAATGCCAGTAATTAGCAGTAAAACTGCACAAAGATAATTGTATGGGTTTTAAAATACATCCTTGCCAGGATTTTCTCTGTGAAATTTCAAAGGGTATTTTAAAATAAATTAATATTCTATCTCCCTCTTGGGAAAGTATTCCTCACATTGTAGCAAGTTGCTAACCAGAATTATAAATGCTAGTGATTCAATTTTCATGTTCTGTTCTCTGCCCACGCATGTTTTAAAATGTCATGTCCACCATTTTGTCTTGGCTACTACTCCCATCTTGAGAGTCCTGATTTCATTATTCTAGGTGAAAAAAAAAAAAAATTGCAGTTTATGAATTCTGAAAATGTCAAATATTTTTGAGGTCTAAGCAGTGCCATTTGACATGCTATACACATTTAAGTAAGGAAAAAATTATCTGGTATATGTTCTACTCTGAACCCTAATATGTATTATCATAATTTTCTATTGCTAAGCAGAAAGTGGGTATTTGGCATGTGCAGACTACTGTAAAGAACAGCACAGGCATTAGTAGAAACAGGTTAAAATGGTCATTTAAATTCAACTCCTGGGAAAAGGAATGACAAACATATGACATTACTAGTAATAAATAGTAAGGGGGTCTTGGGTTTTTTTGTTGTTTTTTTAGTAATCAGTGTTCTAAAACTTTTTGATTTCTCTCAAGCACAATACAAGTAATCCTACTATTGGAGTTTCTTCTATTCCACTGTATTTTGCTTCTCAGGAAAGGAATTTTGTGAATTGTTTTAGCATAGATTAGTGTTACACTTCACATTTTGAGTATTACAGTTAGTCTTACTATAAAGCTGTTGGATTTTTGTTCAAATTTGTAATTTTAAAGACTTGCTGAATTCTTAAGTAAATTTGAATATTAGGAAAGTAATTTTTTCTAGTCACATGATTTAAATTTTACATTGAAAATTACATGAAAAAAAAGAAAATCACATGAAAAATAGAAATACACCTTGCAGCAAATTTTGGGAATGATTTCTGCTAAATGAGTAATTCATATAATATGATCTTGATTTTTTTTTCCACTTTCCTTTTTTTTTTTTTTGCCATTAACACCATACATCTGTTTTCCTCTATCCAAAAATATAATGAATGACTGTTTAGCTCAGATTATTTTCAGGCAGTCTTTTATAACATGTCAGTTTTACATATCCGCAGTTACATGAAATCATCATGTCAGTATGAATTGAATCTAATCATTTTATGAGTATTAATTTTTAAAGGTGATTTTTCACATTGTAGCTGTTATTTGGTTTAACTATTTCAATGTCCTTTTTATGTTACATGCCCTTTTTAAAAGATTTTATTATTTATTTATTTATTTATTTATTTAGAGAGAGCGAGAGAGAGGCAGTGGGGCAAGGAACAGAGGGAAAGGGGCAAGCTGATTCCATGCTGAGTATGGAGCATAATGTGGGACTTGATCCGAGGACCCTGAGATCATGACTCAGCCAAAATCAAGAGTTGGACACTCAACTGACTTAGCCACTCAGGAGCCCATTACATGCCTTTAAACAGAACACTAAAACACACAAACAGCTCTAAATTATTTGCGGATATGATATATAGAATTATTAGATGTGAATTTGTTCAAGGTGATATATATTAGTTTAAAGATGCCACTATAGATCATAATGAGTAGAAAACCCTAATGTGTGGCTTATCTGAACAGAAGTCTTGATTCTAGCCCCCTTTTCTTTTCTTTATTTACACTTCTAAGACAAGTTTATTTACTCCCGTGGCTATAAATGTCTTCAAAACTCTGTAATTTTTATCTCCCACCCTGACTTCATAGAATCTAGGACTCATGTACTCAGTTGTGGCTAGAAATCTCACTAGCTCATGAAGAAAATCATAAAGATTCTGATACCTAGCTTCCCCAAACAGAGCCTTCCAGGTCTGAGGAAATCTTGTAATATTGATTTAAGAGAGAAAGAGAGAGGGGGGAACAAAAGAGAAATAAAACTATACAGAGAGGAGAAAGGCTTAGAAATACTAAACTTTTCAAATTGAACTCAAAGTAATTTATCCATTAATGAGAATAAAATGCTATAATAAACAGCAGCTGAAGATAAAAAAAATAAGTTCATAAATTAAGTGAACTGACTGGCTCAGTCATAGACTATGTGACTCTTGATCTCTGGGTTGTGAGTTTGAGCCCCACGTTAAGTATAGAGATTACTTAAAACAATATTCAATGTAACTTTTGAGAAATAAAATTGAGGAAAGAAATCACCCAGAAAAATAAAACAAGAAGACAATGAAATAGAAAACACAGTAGAAAAGACAATAAAATGAGATGACAAATATTTTTTAAAATGCTAAAATAATAGAAATTCTAGACAGAGAAAATAAAAGGGATGAATTTACCCATAAAGTATTTGTAGAATATTTTTAATAAGTGAAAGCCATGTGTTTTCAGAATGACAGGAAAATAATCTCCAGCCAAATGGATGAAAATACATCCAGATAAAGGCACATAATTCAGAAATATCAGAACAATCACGATAACATGAAGGTTCTACACATGTCATGTGAAAAAATAGACAAAAAACATATCACATACAAAAGATGGTTAATCAAAATGGCTTTGAACCTCTCAACAACAATACCAGACATGTAAAGACAATAGAATGCTGCCTTAAAAATTCTTGGGAAAAATTATTTCTAACATAGAATTCTGTATTCAACCAATTATAATTCAGCCGTGAGTTATATGCAAATATCCAAAGTCATACAGTGTTCCTTCAGGAATCCAGAGTAGGATACAACCAAAGGTAAGTGTCCAGGTGAACAAGAGGTATTATTTTGTGAATTACTGAAGGTCATGCAGGGTGTTGATTCCAGTCTCAGCTGAGGTTAGTTTGAAGATAATGTCCTGGCATGTTCAGGATCTGACTCTTCTTAGGTGTTACCAGGTGTTTGGGGCTTAGGACAAAACTCAGAGAATGATTAACTTTGTTTCCCCTTTGACATGAGAATATAGCTTCTTTGGCTTACTCAGAGAACAGGAGTAAATGGGGCTCAGCAGGGAAACAATAGAGAGAGAACCATTCTAAAATGAGTCCCTTCAGCTTCCCTTCCTCACAGGGAGGATGTAAAGTAATCTGTTTTTTATTAAAAAGGCAATAATTTTAGAGGAACTCTAAATGTTTAAATACTAGCCAAGAGCCTGTTATTTAGACTGTTGGAATATGGCGCTTCTGTCACTTTATTATATTTCCTGATAATGTTTTGCTTCATCCAAGTAAATGCAGTTGTTTGTCATGGAATAGAAAGTATTAAGAAAACAAAACCACTTTTGCTATATTTTCCTAAAACCTGGATAGAATGAATAAGCTATCTGGTATTATTAGTCTTACGAAGTTAATGAAATTCAATAATATAACTAAAATGTAAACTTAACTTTCATGAATATTGGATATCTTAAAGTATTTGAACATATTTTCTAGTTTCTAGTTTATGCTGATGTGTAAATACTTCACAAACTGTTTTCAGTCATCCCAGCAAAGGAGAAAATCATGCTCACTATTCACTGAGTAAAAATTTCAGAAAATGCATGTTATCTCAGAGGCTTTAGAAATAATGAAATACACAACAATAAAATTAATGTACTCCTGTTTCCCTATCAAATAATTGAAAGAAAAACCAAAATTGTAATGAAATAAAATAAATGTAGGTTCATTTTCCTGTTCCTTATTAAAATCAATATAATGGGTAGAAAAATCAATTGAATATTACCCCCTGATGATGTACCTCGTTTTGGCCATTACAGTTTTTCAAATAAACCAAATTACTCAATCCCTTATCTTTCTGTTGTTATACATTATTTCATGGGATCCATCAGGAAATTATTCTAAATACTCTTTCATGTTAACAGTAAGAAAAGAATGTGTCTTATTAATACTGGAGGTAAGCAAATCCATGGCCTACTCAAGTAAAGGAAATAAAATAATGAGAATAATTGGTTCTAAATCTTGCATTATTTCTAATATATAATGAGAGAGTAAGCTATAATTGTTATGATTTCATTTGGAAATACTTTAGGAAAGCCAGAATGGTATGGTGAGTCTTTTTAAAAATATGGACTTTGTTTTTTAGTTTACTGTGCCAGGTATTGGAATCCGTTGAGCATTTCAAAGGTGAAGTAGTTCTCCTCAAGGAATTTTAATAACGAATGGAAAAATATATATAGATGCATTATAAAAATCTATGTTATACATGTATAGAAAAACATACTAACATAAAGTAGTTCAAGTTTCCATGCCATATGTAACCAACTATAAGTCCATTTTTTAACACCTCTTGCTTAATATGTGTCATACCATTTAGTGATGGGAATAATCTGAAATGTAATCTAAACACCAGGTTTACAAAAACCTGATATCTGTCTGAGGAAAGCACTGATTACAAATATCAAGGCATGTAGTTTCTAATGGAATTGGGGCTAGTCAGATTGCAGAATTTTGACAAAGGAATGTTTTTCATACAGACCCAATCTAGTATGTGTGCTTACCTTGGCTGCAGAACTGTGTATTTATTTCCCTTGGTGTTTTGCTGAATTAATAATTTCTCTTTGAAAGGGGGTCATTTTTAGCCAGTGGATTTTTCAAGCTGTGTTTATCTTGAATTTGCAATTCAATTGAATTGGAAGAAAATATATTTAAATATGGATCATTTCAGATGAAAAATAAGGCCTCCTTTAATGGGGGAGAAGACACTGGAGAATAACTTATCTCAACATCTAGTAGAATATTTATCGGTCTGTTTTTAAGTAAAGGGAATAAAAGCTTTAAATAAAGGGAAGTCCTCTAGGTCTCCCTCACCTAGAGGTCAAAAGGTGAGATAAAGGAGCCATTTTAGGGTGTGACTTTCACGGTATTACTACAGAATCAATTCAGATTCTTTTTTAGAAACTACATACATCCTTCACAGTTTTCAGTGTAAAGAGACTGATACAGAGATGCTTATTGATATAAATGTGTATTCAGCTCTGAATTGTGGAAGAGCCTAGGAACAATAGCAGTCTGATAGCACTGGGTATACCAGTTTTGGTTCCTGCATACTATTCTCCACTAACAGATGAAGGCTTCCTAGAAAAAATTGACTGAGGTCAGGGCTGCATTTACATGATCTAAATGTATATTCTAAAAATAAGTAATTGAAATGAGAAAAAGAGTACTGTGGTGAAAGTTTGGCAAATGATCAAAATTAATTTTACCAATAATGGAACAAATGGATATCATGCACCACCCACAGGAAACTTCACTTCTGTGATATTTTTGCTGAGATGGATAGCCTACATTTCATAATAAAGAAGCATAAGACAAACCTAAATTGATGGACATTCTATAGATAACTGGTCAGTAATTTAAAAGTTTCCAGATGTGACAGCAATGGAAGGAATAGAAAAGGTTCTAGATTGAATGATGCAGGAAAATGAAATGTGCCATGATTCTGAACTTAGTGAAATCTCAAAAGGTTATATATTTGGTGGTAGTAATTAAACATAAATGCCACGATTTTTAAGGTTATGGTTGTTATATAAGAAAATATGGTTCTTTGTAGATATTGAACTATTTGAGATGATACTGAACTATTTGAGATGATGTTGGTAACTTAGTTTCAAGTGATTTAGGAGGGAAAAAGATTTCATGCTATTCCTGAAATTTTTCTGTATGAAATTATTTCAAACTAAAAGGAAATAGGAAGATGGAGAAGTAACAGTTTTGAAAAAAAAAAGTACTAGAATTAAGAAATAACAGTTTAATTCAGAATTAAACTTAAATAATTATAAATGTAGTTAGAACTTTAGAGTAAATGACCAAAAGAAATAATTCTAAAGAATTTTAATTCTGTGGAAAATTTAAAAATTAATTGGTCTGAAACTTGAGAATAATGATATTTTAGATTAGTCTAGAAGAAGTGAAACAGATTTAGCCTTTTAAAACATCTTTAAAAAAACAAAACAAAAAAAAACAAAACAAACAACAACAAACACACACACACACACACACACACACACAAAAAAAACAAAAAACAAAAAAACACATTTTTGAGGAGTTTCCATGCCAGTGCTTTTGAAAACATTATTTGTAATGAGATTGAATATCTTTACTTGGATATAAAACTGACTTAGTAATAAAAATAAGAGGATGGGATGAAAGATCTTCCCAATCTTGCCCCAAACTATGCACACATAAATACTAAAGGCATTAGAGACATGTCAGTGTTAGAACCATTATACATATTTTTGTTGTGACCAGGAAGAAATGTGTTTAAAATGTCATCTCCAGGTTTGCAGGAGAATAATGTAAACATGTAGAGAAAAATAATGCAGTGTATTTATAGAAGAACGCTTTACAAATTACCAGGCATATGTCAGAAAATGTGACCTGGAATGATTAACATTAATTTTCTAAAGTCATTGGTCCAGTTTCTTGATTGGCCCAAAAGATTCAAAATCATTTTGACAAAAGGAGCTGACCATATTAATCACTGAGAATCACCTGGAATACTCTGCAGTTATATTTACTAAACTCCAAGAGAGAGAGAGCAAACCTGGGATGGGAGTGGAGGAATGTTGAAACTTGCAGTTGTCCTCAGAATCAGGACTAAACTTTTAGCTTTGTGTTAAGTGATTTCTTCAGTCTACTACCCGCACTTCATTTAATTATATTTTCCCTGCATTGTGCAACCATTTCAGCTAAGCTCTAGCCAATTTATTGTCCCTAACCACTGTCTTCACATCAGCACTTCAGAACTCGTGGCTCTGCTTTTCCTCTACCTCACTGCTTAGCCATTGTCAGGATCTCTCTCTAATTTCTGCCTTTTCTGGCAACTTTTCTGGAACATTTGTCCACACCCGTCTACTTTGAATACTTACACAGCGTATGTTAGCATAATTTCTTGAGCAAGTAATCATTCACGGCCTTGTGAGGTATGGAGGATTGTCTTACTATTCAACTCTACCTATATGTACTTCTCCAACTGCAAGTGAGAGTCTCGAAAGCTGAATCCTGTCTTACATTATCCTACTGTTACCGTGACCCAGATACAGTGCCAGTTGCTGAGGCCAGAACACTATTTTTCTTTTCCAAATATGCTTTTGTATTTAGGGCAAATTTTGGATAAAGAGAGGGACAGACTAAAAATATGAGAGAGTACTAGTAAATCTCTGTATGTTGGAAGCACAGAGTTATGAATGAAAAAAGGATGTTTGTAATTTGACATTAAAGAGGGTAATAATGCCTTTCACCAGACACTTTGCTGCTGCTTTCTGAATCCACATCTTTTGGATCTTATTAAATGGGCTCACTAAATCAATCTATAAGTTACTTATCTCATTTTAATGTGAGTTATTATTTTATATTTAGACAAATGTATTTTCCTAGCAGAGATCAGACCTCAAGAATATAATATAAAAACCCTTTATAATATGTGTTTTTCAAGTGGGAGAGGGAGGGGGATACATGGAGAGAGAAGGAGAGAGAGAGAGAGAATCTTAAGCAGGCTCCATACCAGTGAGGAGCTTGATCACATGACTCTGAGATCATGACCTGAGCCGAAATCCAGAGTTGAACACTTAACTAACTGAGGCACCCAGGCCTCCCAATATTCCTGTGTTTTCTAATAAAACATATATTTAGCTGTTAGTGCATGTCCTGCTTTTCTAAAATAACTTCTAGTAATTTCTAATGCATTGACTTGTTCTATGAGTGGTCCCTTATGATGCTGTATTTTATAATTACTAATATAATACCCTACATTTTATCAGTAATCATAAAAACTTTCGTTACATTATCCATCAATAAATAAATTAACTTCCTAGAAGTGAGTGAAGATATGATTATTTAGCTGAAAGTACAGGGCTTAGTATTCGTAAAATGAATTCACAGATTATCCAAAAATCCAAATATTCACTCTTTTCTCTTTGATTTAACATGATGTTTAGGGATCCCTGGGTGGTGCAGCGGTTTAGCGTCTGCCTTTGGCCCAGGGCGCGATCCTGGAGACCCGGGATCGAATCCCATGTCAGGCTCCCGGTGCATGGAGCCTGCTTCTCCCTCTGCCTATGTCTCTGCCTCTCTCTCTCTCTCTCTCTCTCTCTGTGACTATCATAAATAAATAAAAATTTAAAAAAAAAAACATGATGTTTAGCTCTGTATTCCTGCCCTACTAACATGCCTCCACCCTACCACAGCTGGCAGCACACTCAACCAAGTGGATTGATTTAGCATCCACAGCATTCAGCTCCCCTGCTAGTCTTTGGTGGAAAGAGTGTTAATCAGTAGTGAAAGGTCTCCAGTCTTGGCAGCAGAAAACAAAGTAAAAAGAAGAGGCCTGAATAATATATGCTCTTCAGTAATAGGCCCCTGGAGATTCTTGAGCTGTTTGTACACAACATTAAGGAAAGCATACTAACATGCTCTTCTGTTTTGTTGACTGCTCTAATTGAGATGTCTGACAAATTGATACATAATTTTAAGATTATTTATTAATGCCAAATGAAAAAAAAAAAACGACTTCCTATAAAATGTCACATTACAGGTTTTTTTGTAAATGTTAAGGAATTAATTTCTTAAATCATTTCACTGAATCAGTTAACTCTAATTGTGTGCCGTAATGTTTATGGATGCTTTGGGCAGAAGTTGTTTTTTTTTTTTTTCTTCTTCTTCATAGTATTTTCTTTTTAGGCAGTTTAGAAAACAAAAGACAAGGGAATGGTGAATGCACCATTTAGGTTTCTGAGTCAGGACATAGCATAGGTCAAGTTTAAGAGGAGTTGAAATGATGAGCAAATGGCTTTGGGAATGTGGCTAAAATGCTCATAGCCTCCATATCCTCATCTGTAAAATGGTTTAATCCTCAATTGTGAAATAAAATGGGTAGCAGGGAGAACTGAGAAAACATATGAAGCTCTAGGGACATTTCTGGCATTTAAAAAAATCATATCAAATGCAGTGATCATTTTTATTCTGTAGCCAAAATGCTGGCATCATCCAAAAAAAAATTCTAATTTTTCAAAAAAAAATTGTCCATCTAAAAATTATTTTCATTTTTGAGTGGTAATCGTGATAATATAATCTTCATGACTGTGATTGATTAATTGCTAATGTTAAGTGGTTCCATCAGTGAGATACTCAGAGGATGTCATGGTTCATAAAGAATCTCAACGATGTCATGGTATTTCGTGGGTTGTAACAATTTCTGGATTTTATGTTTTTGAGGGTAAAATGGGCTTTGAGTCAGTGAATTACTATTATATCAATCTATGCATTTCATATGCTTCATCATTTTTTAATGCTGTGTTCTTTTGAATTTAAGGAAGATTTAAAAGAGCAGAAATATTGTACATATGGAAAAGGGAGTTATTAGAAATCTCATAAACTATCTTCTGTTGCCTTCCACCACCATCAAACTTCATTGTGACTCCTGTATATCCTAGTCATTGGCGTATGGCTGCAAGGTCCTAGTGTCCACATGCAATAAGAACCTGGAAGCTCATTCACGTCCCTGATTTTCTTCCTTCTTAGGGAATGACAGCTAAATCAACCGTCAATTCTCTTCAGTAGCAGTAGACATTATCATGAGGGATATCAAGTTGCAAAGTCTCTCCTTTAATTGAATATTTTTATAGTACTTACCTGGTTTTCATTGCTGGTGCACTGTGTTCACCCCTTGGGAACACGAGAAATTTGGTAATTTCCTATTTGAGTTCCAGGAGATTGAAAGCTGTATGAGTTTTCAAAAACTTTCTGACACATCAGTGCTAATTTGAGTAGAACTTAGCTCGCTCTCAGGTTTGATGAAAGCAGGGGAAACCAGTGAGCGATGACAGTCTTTTAGTCTAATATCTGATTGCTTGTCTAAGTGTCATTGGTGAAAGGCAAGTATCTTTGTTCTTTTTCTGAGTTCAAGCCACCTGTGCTCCTCTACTTAGCATGCCAAGCGATTGCAACAGACGATCATTCCGTGGATTTAAGGAATTGAGTATTTCTATATTCAAATCTCTTTCCCCTCTTATCCATTATAAACGTTGCTGTGGATAATCTTTGAAAAAGCAGAACTGAAAAACAGACAATAAAGTGTAGCTTTAAATTATCATAAACCCATACAGACTATTTCCCAGGACTTCTTAATAAGAATTGGTTATGTATGAAGAGTTAAGAGCTCACTTTTGAAGGTGTATTGTCAGATGGTCCTATTTGAACAAATTATTTCTTCTTTGACTTGGCAAAAAGCCTAAAATTCCAGTTTTCAAATTCCTCATTTTATATATATATATATATATATATATATATATATATATATATATTATATATATTATTATATTTTTTTTCTGGAAAGTTTCTTTTCAAAGTCTCATATTGCTTCTTAGAGAAAACTTGAATTAGCAAATCACAAAATAGTTTGGAAGTTAGCTGATTGTTTTGCAATCACAAATAGAGCTCTAAAAGCATGGGCTGCAGAGAAATTATATTTGGGTGTGGCAGAGGTAATGCGTACTGCCTGTCTCTGTGACAGAGGGCAGGCCTGCTGTAATCCCACAGAGAAGTGTGTGCAGTCAGGGAGAGCCTGGGGGCAGGACATCCTGAAGGAGGGGTACTCATGGCTTGTGCTCCTCTCAGAAAGTTTAACCAGTTGTAATCTTCATCATATCTTGGTCATTTGAGCTAGTGAAAAAAAAATCAATTTAAAGGATTCCCTGTTTGTTTTTTTTCCCACACTATAGATAAAGTGAATGTACACTTTTATAAATGCTGTTCCCCTCCTTTAGTCCCTTCCTTTCTGCCTCTCACCATGTAAAACGTATCATCAAAATATCTCAAGTAAATTTTATTATTTTGGTTTAAATTCTCTTTAATTTTTTTGAAGATAGACTTTTTGATAATGCCAAAGGCTTAGGAAACAATAGGTGAAGAGCAGTAAACTAACTTGTTCTCACCGAATAGCTTTTTACACAACACACTTGCCAAGTATAAATTCAAAATGTACCAAAAAAAAAAAGATTTGTATACAAATATATGGTGGGCATATATCAAAGATTTGTTTAATTCACTAATAAAGAAACCTGAAGGATGCTAGAGATGGTTCAAAAAATAAAAGATATGAGAGAATGTTGTATATGGTCAGTGAAGGAAAGAATGTCAAAATAGGTAAATATATAATTGCTTAATGTTGTATAAGGCAATAAATCTATAATGGAGCCATTATTTTTATTGGATAGAAAGCATTAGCATTTCTACTAGAGAAACATCATTTGTAGTGTATTAATCTTCTGTAATTAACACCTGTCTTTATAGACCCAGGGTCTTATTCAATAATCTATAATAAAGTATTTATTTTTATTTATTTTGAGACAGAAAAAAACAACGGGGAGGGGCAGAAGATGAGGGAGAAGCTGACTTACGGCTGAGTAGGGAGTCTGTTGGGGGCTCAGTCCCAGGACCTCAGGATCATGACCTGGGCCAGAGGCAAACACTTAACCAACTGGACCACCCAGGCTTCCCAAAAGTGTTTCTTTAGAAAATCAGTGATTCGTAGCAGGCTTATTAGGTCTTCAGTATTCTGTTACCTTGATTTCAAATTTTGGATGATTTTTCTTACGAATCCCTATGTATGATCCATAATATCCAATAAAGTGTTTGGTAACACACTTCTCAGTTACAGAATTTTCCAAGGTGTAGAGTTGAAGGACAAGCCTACTTACTTTCTTGAAAATTAAAACTGTGGTGAAGGAGAAAATTGCCCTGACTCCTTGACCTGCCGTTGTCCACTCTCTGACTCCACCACACCATGTACTCTAAGCACACACCTTTCATGTTTAAGATTAATGCAGTGGTTTTCCACCTGTATTGCCCAAGTCACTATGATTTTAACTGAGGGACTCCTTTGAATGAGGAAAGAGGTAAGGCAAGAAGAAAGAGTGCATAGATGGAAATCTTTTCCTCACCCATGCTTTTGATTGAGGAACTAGTATTATATTCATATTTACTTTTGATGAAAATATGTTCCTTTGTATCAGAAACTGTCAGGAAATCCTTAGACTTAGAAATTAAAGGCCATGTAAAACTGCAATAGTTCTCTAAAACATATGCCAATTAAAGGAATAATAAAGTGTTTGGATAACAAGGCAAAAAGAAATTAAACAAAAATCAGGTGTTTTCTAGATTTTGGTAAGCCAGGATAATGTGTAATTAATTACCTGCTAGTTTTCAGGACCAATACAAATTTCCTTAAAAAGACTTTGAACCCTCACCTTGCGAATAACTTAAGAGCAAAATCAGCACTAACACCTCACAGATGGTCATTACCAATTGAAGATCATCTGCCTCATTTTATTGAGTTAATTTATTTGACTTGGTGTTATCTATTTTCTTCATCCTGCAGATGTCTTCCACCAAGTGTTCTTATATAGGCTCAGAGTAAAGAATGCATAATAAGACACTTTAATCCAAGAGTAAAAAAAAAAAAAAAGTTTATACAAATCTGTATTGTTACATTAACTCCTATATTTTCTAAGTAATACGGAAAATTTCTTGGCCAATTGAAAATTCACCCTCGAGGGAGGAGGGGCAAGGTGGCGGAAGAGTAGGGTCCCCAGTCACCTGTCCCCATCAAATTACCTAGAAAACCTTCAAATCATCCTGAAAATCTATGAATTCGGCCTGAGAATTAAAGAGAGACCAGCTGGAACGCTACAGTGAGAAGAGTTCGCGCTTCTCTCAAGGTAGGAAGACGGGGAAACAGAAATAAAGACACAAAAGGCCTCCAAGGGGGAGGGGCCCCGCGAGGAGCCGGGCTGAGGCCGGGGCGAGTGTCCCCAGGACAGGAGAGCCCCGTCCCGGAGGAGCAGGAGCTGCACCGACCTTCCCGGGAGGAAAGGGGCTCGCGGGGAGGTGGAGCAGGACCCGGGAGGGCGGGGATGCCCTGGGGCTCCCGGGGACACTAACAGACACCTGCGCCCCGGGGAGTGCGCCGAGCTCCCTAAGGGCTGCAGCGCGCACGGGGGACCCGGAGCAGCTCGGGGGGCTCGGGGGCGGCTCCGCGGAGGGGGCTGCGGGGCGGGAACGCGAACCCACCAGCACAGGCCGGGAGCCCAGGGCGCCGGGGACACAGCCCAGGATCCCGCCTCCCCCGGGACAGGCAGAGGCCGGGAGGGCCCAGGACAGCGAGGACGCTCCTGCCCCAGCTGAGCAGAGCAGCGGCCCCGCCCCGGAGCCTCCAGGCCCTGCAGACGGAGAGCTCCGGAGCTACTGCGGGGGCTGACTCCAGGGCTACAGAGCTGCCCCAACCCCCGCGGTTGTCTCTCCGGGGCCTCACGGGGTAAACACCCCCCACTGAGCCCTGCACCAGGCGGGGGGCAGAGCAGCTCCCCCAAGTGCTAACACCTGGAAATCAGCACAACAGGCCCCTCTCCCAGAAGACCAGCGAGACGGACAAGTTCCAGGGGAAGTCACGGGACTTAAAGTACACAGAAACCACGGGGGAGTGGTTTTTTTTTTCTTTTTGATTTCTGATAGCTTCTCCCACCCTTTTTTTTCCCCTTTCTTTCTTTTTCTTTCTTTTTCTTTTCTTTTTTCCTTTTGTTCTTCATTTTTTCTTTTTTCTTTTTCTCTTTTCTTTCCTTCTTTCTCTCTCTTTTTCTCCTTTTCCCAATACAACTTGTTTTTGGCCACTCTGCACTGAGCAAAATGACTACAAGGAAAACCTCACCTCAAAAGAAAGAATCAGAAACAGTCCTCTCTCCCACAGAGCTGCAAAATCTGGATTACAATTCAATGCCAGAAAGCCAATTCAGAAGCACTATTATACAGCTACTGGTGGCTCTAGAAAAAAGCATAAAGGACTCAAGAGACTTCATGACTGCAGAATTTAGATTCAGTCAGGCAGAAATTAAAAATCAATTGAATGAGATGCAATCCAAACTAGAAGTCCTAACGACGAGGGTGAACGAGGTGGAAGAACGAGTGAGTGACATAGAAGACAAGTTGATGGCAAAGAGGGAAACTGAGGAAAAAAGAGACAAACAATTCAAAGACCATGAGGATAGATTAAGGGAAATAAATGACAGCCTGAGGAAGAAAAACCTACGTCTAATTGGGGTTCCCGAGGGCGCCGAAAGGGCCAGAGGGCCAGAATATGTATTTGAACAAATCCTAGCTGAAAACTTTCCTAATCTGGGAAGGGAAACAGGCATTCAGATCCAGGAAATAGAGAGATCCCCCCTAAAATCAATAAAAACCGTTCAACACCTCGACATCCAATAGTGAAGCTTGCAAATTCCAAAGATAAAGAGAAGATCCTTAAAGCAGCAAGAGACAAGAAATCCCTGACTTTTATGGGGAGGAGTATTAGGGTAACAGCAGACCTCTCCACAGAGACCTGGCAGGCCAGAAAGGGCTGGCAGGATATATTCAGGGTCCTAAATGAGAAGAACATGCAACCAAGAATACTTTACCCAGCAAGGCTCTCATTCAAAATGGAAGGAGAGATAAAGAGCTTCCAAGACAGGCAGCAACTGAAAGAATATGTGACCTCCAAACCAGCTCTGCAAGAAATTTTAAGGGGGACCCTTAAAATTCCCCTTTAAGAAGAAGTTCAGTGGAACAATCGACAAAAACAAGGACTGAATAGATATCATGATGACACTAAACTCATATCTGTCAATAGTAACTCTGAACGTGAACAGGCTTAATGACCCCATCAAAAGGCGCAGGGTGTCAGACTGGATAAAAAAGCAGGACCCATCTATTTGCTGTCTACAAGAGACTCATTTTAGACAGAAGGACACCTACAGCCTGAAAATAAAAGGTTGTAGAACCATTTACCATTCGAATGGTCCTCAAAAGAAAGCAGGGGTAGCCATCCTTATATCAGGTAAACTAAAATTTACCCCGAAGACTGTAGTGAGAGATGAAGAGGGACACTATATCACACTTAAAGGATCTATCCAACAAGAGGACTTAACCAATCCTCAATATATATGCCCCGAATGTGGGAACTGCCAAATATTTAAATCAATTAATAACCAAAGTGAAGAAATACTTAGATAATAATACACTTATACTTGGTGACTTCAATCTAGCTCTTTCTACCCTCGATAGGTCTTCTAAGCACAACATCTCCAAAGAAACGAGAGCTTTAAATGATACACTGGACCAGATGGATTTCACAGATATCTACAGAACTTTACATCCAAACTCAACTGAATATGCATTCTTCTCAAGTGGACATGGAACTTTCTCCAGAATTGACCACATACTGGGTCACAAATCGGGTCTGAACCAATACCAAAAGATTGGGATCGTCCCCTGCATATTCTCAGACCATAATGCCTTGAAATTAGAACTAAATCACAACAAGAAGTTTGGAAGGACCTCAAACATGTGGAGGTTAAGGACCATCCTGCTAAAAGATGAAAGGGTCAACCAGGAAATTAAAGAAGAATTAAAAAGATTCATGGAAACTAATGAGAATGAAGATACAACCGTTCAAAATCTTTGGATGCAGCACAAGCAGTCCTAAGGGGGAAATACATCGCAATACAAGCATCCATTCAAAAACTGGAAAGAACTCAAATACAAAAGCTAACCTTCCACATAAAGGAGCTAGAGAAAAAACAGCAGATGGACCCTACACCCAGCAGAAGAGAGTTAATTAAAATTCGAGCAGAACTCAACAAAATCGAGACCAGAAGAACTGTAGAACAGATCAACAGAACCAGGAGTTGGTTCTTTGAAAGAATTAATAAGATAGATAAACCATTAGCCAGCCTTATTAAAAAGAAGAGAGACAAGACTCAAATTAATAAAATCATGAATGAGAAAGGAGAGATCACTACCAACACCAAGGAAATACAAACGATTTTAAAAACATATTATGAGCAGCTATACGCCAATAAATCAGGCAATCTAGAAGAAATGGACGCATTCCTGGAAAGCCACAAACTACCAAAACTGGAACAGGAAGAAATAGAAAACCTGAACAGGCCAATAACCAGGGAGGAAATTGAAGCAGTCATCAAAAACCTCCCAAGACACAAGAGTCCAGGGCCAGATGGCTTCCCAGGGGAATTCTATCAAACGTTTAAAGAAGAAACCATACCTATTCTCCTAAAGCTGTTTGGAAAGATAGAAAGAGATGGAGTACTTCCAAACTTCTTCTATGAGGCCAGCATCACCTTAATTCCAAAACCAGACAAAGACCCCCCCAAAAAGGAGAATTACAGACCAATATCCCTGATGAACATGGATGCAAAAATTCTCAACAAGATACTAGCCAATAGGATCCAACAATACATTAAGAAAATTATTCACCATGACCACGTAGGATTTATCCCCGGGACACAAGGCTGGTTCAACACTTGGAAAAGAATCAATGTGATTCATCATATCAGCAAGAGAAAAACCAAGAACCATATGATCCTCTTATTACATGCAGAGAAAGCATTTGACAAAATACAGCATCCATTCCTGATCAAAACTCTTCAGAGTGTAGGGATAGAGGGAACTTTCCTCGACATCTTAAAAGCCGTCTACGAAAAGCCCACAGCCAATATCATTCTCAATGGGGAAGCACTGGGAGCCTTTCCCCTAAGATCAGGAACAAGACAGGGATGTCCACTCTCACCACTGCTGTTCAACATAGTACTGGAAGTCCTAGCCTCAGCAATCAGACAACAAAAAGACATAAAGGCATTCAAATTGGCCAAGAAGAAGTCAAACTATCCCTCTTTGCCGATGACATGATACTCTACATAGAAAACCCAAAAGCCTCCACCCCAAGATTGCTAGAACTCATACAGCAATTTTGGTAGCATGGCAGGATACAAAATCAATGCCCAGAAATCAGTGGCATTTCTCTACACTAACAATGAGACTGAAGAAAGAGAAATTAAGGAGTCAATCCCATTTACAATTGCACCCAAAAGCATAAGATACCTGGGAATAAACCTAACCAAAGAGGTAAGAGATCTATACCCTAAAAACTATAGAACACTTCTGAAAGAAATTGAGGAAGACACGAAGAGATAGAAAAATATTCCATGCTCATGGATTGGCAGAATTAATATTGTGAAAATGTCAGTTACCCAGGGCAATTTACACGTTTAATGCAATCCCTATCAAAATACCATGGACTTTCTTCAGAGAGTTACAACAAATTATTTTAAGATTTGTGTGGAATCAGAAAAGACCCCGAATAGCCAGGGGAATTTTAAAAAAGAAACCATATCTGGGGGCATCACAATGCCAGATTTCAGGTTGTACTACAAAGCTGTGGTCATCAAGACAGTGTGGTACTGGCACAAAAACAGACACATAGATCAATGGAACAGAATAGAGAATCCAGAAGTGGACCCTGAACTTTATGGTCAACTAATATTCGATAAAGGAGGAAAGACTATCCATTGGAAGAAAGACAGTCTCTTCAATAAATGGTGCTGGGAACATTGGACATCCACATGCAGAAGAATGAAACTAGACCACTCTCTTGCACCATACACAAAGATAAACTCAAAATGGATGAAAGATCTAAATGTGAGACAAGATTCCATCAAAATCCTAGAGGAGAACACAGGCAACACCCTTTTTGAACTTGGCCACAGTAACTTCTTGCAAGATACATCCACGAAGGCAAAAGAAACAAAAGCAAAAATGAACTATTGGGACTTCATCAAGATAAGAAGCTTCTGCACAGCAAAGGATACAGTCAACAAAACTCAAAGACAACCTCCAGAATGGGAGAAGATATTTGCAAATGACCTACCAGATAAAGGGCTATTTTCCAAGATCTATAAAGAACTTCTTAAACTCAACAGCAAAGAAACAAACAATCCAATCATGAAATGTGCAAAAGACATGAACAGAAATCTCACAGAGGAAGACATAGACATGGCCAACACGCACATGAGAAAATGCTCTGCATCACTTGCCATCAGGGAAATACAAATTAAAACCACAATGAGATACCACCTCACACCAGTGAGAATGGGGAAAATTAACAAGGCAGGAAACCACAAATGTTGGAGCGGATGCGGAGAAAAGGGAACCCTCTTACACTGTTGGTGGGAATGTGACCTGGTGCAGCCACTCTGGAAAACTGTGTGGAGGTTCCTCAAAGAGTTAAAAATAGACCTGCCCTACGACCCAGCAATTGTACTGTTGGGGATTTACCCCAAAGATACAGATGCAGGGAAAAACCGGGACACCTGCACCCCGATGTTTCTAGCAGCAATGTCCACAATAGCCAAACTGTGGAAGGAGCCTCGGTGTCCATCGAAAGATGAATAGGTAAAGAAGATGTGGTTTATGTATACAATGGAATATTCCTCAGCCATTGGAAATGACAAATACGCACCATTTGCTTCAACGTGGATGGAACTGGAGGGTATTATGCTGAGTGAAGTAAGTCAATCGGAGAAGGACAAACAGTGTATGTTCTCATTCATTTGGGGAATATAATTAATAGTGAAAGGGAATATAAGGGAAGGGAGAAGAAATGTGTGGGAAATATCAGAAAGGGAGACAGAACATGAGAGACTCCTAACTTTGGGAAACGAACTAGGGGTGGTGGAAGGGGAGGAGGGCAGGGGGTGGGGGTGACTGGGTGACGGGCACTGAGGGGGACACTTGACGGGATGAGCACTGGGTATTATTCTGTATGTTGGTAAATTGAACACCAATAAAAAATTAATTTATTTAAAAAAAGAAAGAAAATTCACCCTCATAAGCACTTCAAAAATATACCTTCAAAGGAATTGAGTATTTTCTCTCCTGTGTAGCAGGTTTTAGCTGAGTGTAAAAATGCATTTCTAAGTCTTCCTGTATTCTGGTGTGTCACCATCTCCTTGGGTTTGTCTTATATGTTGTTTGACCTTCTAACACTCAACAAAGCATATAATAGTTGACTGAATGGCAGCTATGCTGGAAGGCTCTGTTGTCTAGATGACATCTCACAAGTTGAGAATACTATTTTAAAAATTCACAATAGAAATGAAAACAAATGTAGAGCAATCTTCAGTAGATAAGGACTTGTATCAGTATCTCTATCTTTCCTAGAAAGTCTTTTTTTTTAGATGAAATTTCAAATGAGTTTAATATAATAGGTGTGGCTGCCAATATTAGAATATTCATCATTATGTTGGTATTACATTATTTATCAATTTATTGTTAATTATTATACACTCAATGACCATTTTGCCTTAGCATAAGTAAAACACAAATCTATAATGAAGGAATGTACAGATAAATAAATGCAGTTTGTGTGTATTTGACATGTTTCAGATATGAGAATAAAACAAGTGTGCAAGTTCTTTTTTTTTTAAGATTTTGTTTATTTATTCAAGACAGAGCATAAGCAGAGAGGAGGATCCAAGGCAGCGGGGGAGGGAGAAGTATACTCCCCTCTGAGCAGGGAGCCAGATGCTGGGCTCAATTCCAGGACTTTGAGATCGTGACCTAAGCCCAAGGTGGATGCTTAATTGACTGAGCCACCCAGGAGCCCCTACGTGGGCAAGTTCTTAAGCTACAAAGCAGAACACACTTTATATAGTAATGGTGTTTCAGAGCCACAAGAGCTCAAAAGAAAATAGTTGGGTCAAAATAGAATTATAAAGGAGGTGGTGGTTGATGTAGGTCTTCAGTAATAGGTAGTGTTTAGCTAGGAAAAGATTTAAGTATCCAGAAATTTTCTAGTCAGAAATTTTCTAGTTATAGCAAATATATGGGAAAAGGCATAAATAAAAACACAAGCCAATTAGGACCAAGACAATGGAGTAACATACTGCAGGTACATAAAGCCTGTAGGTGACTGATGATGGGGAGAAATAGATTCTGTACATACCGTACATGATATTGAATCCTCCACTGAGTTTTTGTTTTTGATTTTGTTTTTTAAATTCATGCTTGATGCAATAAATGCCAAAATGCCAGTGAAGGCTTTTGAATATTTACATAAAGTATTTTAAAATATTTTATATGACCTATTTTAGTATATTTTCTGTTGTCCTATGGACTTCACTGAAGTAGTGTGAACATGGAGTTTGAATGCCTAATTAGGATGAATTAGTAACACAGTAGAGAGGTAATGGTGTTGAAAGGGTCTGGTCTGGAATGATAGATGTGGGCAAAGTGTGCCTTGACCTTTCTTATTAACTCTTCTATTAGAGCACTGTACATCTTACAAAACCACTGATTTAGGTTTCCTTGATATATGGAGCTCTCATTTATTTGAGTTGACCCATTTAAAGCTGGCATCTGGAGCCAAAAGTCTGGTCCGCTGCCTTGTGCATGCTTACCAGTGTGTTTGCTGTGGTTATTCAGGTGTGCCAGGTATGCCTGGGCCCCAGGTTTGAGGGGAAATACAGACCCAAGGGACAGTCCAGTACAACTGTCTTCCTTTCAATAACCCAGGAATGTTATATCATCAATGCCAAGTTTGTTAAACAATTAAAATAATTTGTGACTGTGCCAGGTGAAACCTAGCTTCAGAAGAAGTCAGCTGAATATCTCTTTACCTCACTATATGGTGGGGGGAGACACACGTCAGTCAGAGAATGCTGATATTGGTGACAAAGAGGGTGGTTCCATGTTTAGATATATCATTACAATAATACATTTCATATTAACACTGTGCATTGTTCTGTGATTTTAAAAACAGTCTGTGACTCTGTCTAGTACCCCGAGTATATAGATGCCAAGATTTGACAAAAATCCTAAAATGATTATGTGATTATATGATAACTCATTCAATATCAGTGAGCATCCAGAAGTTCTAGAACCTAATCTGTTGTCCTTATAATCAAACGTATCCTTTTGTTGTTGTTTTTAATTGCACATTCTGTAAAGACATTTAAAAGAGATGAGTAAGGGCCTCCTGGGTGGCTTAGTGAAGTGTCTGCCTTTGGCTCAGGTCATGATCCCCGGGTCCTGGGATGGAGTCCCACGTTGGGCTCCCTGCTCAGCGAGGAGTCTACTGCTCCCTCTAACTCATCCCTTCTCCCTGCTCATACTCTCTCTCTCTTTATCAAATAAATAAATATTTAAAAAAAAAGAGTAAATTTTCAAATATTAATGCTCATATAGTTTTTTTGTTACTATTGTTGTTGTTTTAGCCATTTTTTTTGTATGGCATGTTTTTCCAGACCACTATAATCCTGACAGCTGTTGTTTTCCTTGGCATGCATCTTTTTTTATTTCTAATACTTATTGATAATTCATTCTAAAGTCAAAGTAGTACTGTTGTGCAGCTCGCTTCCCTTTTGAACATGAGATAACTCAGTGAACCGGGGGCAGGAAAAACCTCATGGCTTTTCCAACTCCACAAAAACATATCTGTTTTTCTTCCTACTGGTTTAATTAACTTTTGAAATTCAATTAAGATATTTATACTTATAGTTACCCAATAATGATCTTGTTATACTTTGCTTCTCTTTGTGTTTTTTTTTACCTTCAAATATTGCCTTAGGCATATAAGATTTTGTTACTCCCCAATGCTGTATATACTCCTTGAAAAGTTGATACCAGTATCTTATTTGCCTTCATTAAGCATAGATGAATTTTTGACCTATAGAAGGTTCAGGAAAAACTCCTCAGCAGAGTTGACACTGATGTATTAATGGATACATTTTGAGTATGGCTTGTGCAATCCTGTTTTCTCTTCCTGTTTCTCTTTATATTTTTGTACTGAGATGAATATTTTAAAATCCCCTTATTCATTTGTGGAAGATTCTATATTCTTGACCATTTCAGCTACCCTCTCTAACCTTCCAGAGTTCTGTTATTTCTCTGTTAAAGTTTGGTGACCAGAATTACAAATAGAATCCCATAGAAATACTATCTTTGACTACGGGGGATAAAGCTTCCCATTCTCTTTCCTGGTCTGGGTTATGGTGAGAGGTCAATGAGTTATCGCTTGCCAGGAATAATCCACAGTGACTGCTAGATCTACCCTCTGTTGTTACAAGCCCACTATTCCAGAAATACAAGTTTGGACATTCTGCTCTCCCTTAGAAAGTCACCATAAATTGATCATGTTAAAGTCCACTTTCCAGTTCTCCATTTCCATATTTTATTGCAGAATTTTCTTGCTGGTCTAGGCTTTCACTTTGTACAAGTGTTGAGGATCATCTACAAACACACGTTATAAATAGTACATTCTATTTCTTTATTATCATAAATATCTTATGAAATCTTTGGAGGATTCTTTTGTTAACATATTTTCATCAGTGAAACAGAAAATAAACTTTTATCCATAACAAAATTTTTACAATAATCATATTGTGATCTGAATATAATTTTTATGGAATTTTGCTAAAATTGCTTTTTTTTCCTTCAAATTGGAAAACATTTAGATAGAGGACTCTTTCTGAGACTTATGCTTATTTTTCTAATCAAAGAACTTTATTATATTCATCAGACATTATAGTGATGGTCATTTTGCATGTTAGTAATTAATAATTGATGTACGTATTTGATGTTCAGTGATTCTACTTTTTATAACAGAATCTACCAATTTTTATCTAGGAGATTGAGACCTAATCATTACAACTTATAGTGTTCTGTAGAGATAGTTTAAACAAACTTTATCAGATACCTGACTGTTGTTCAGGTCACTGGGTTCCATGCCTTATGATAAACTTTTGCATAAAGGAGTGAAGTATTCAGATATTTATCATTTTTAAATTTATTTTATTTATTTTAAATGTTTTTTAGATTTTATTTTAGTTTTTATTTGACAGAAGAGAGAGCGTGCGCATAGGTAGGTAGAGCAGAGGGCAGAGGGAGAGAGAGAAGCAGGCTCCCTGAGCAGAGACCCAGATGTGGGGCTCACACCTGAGCCAAAGTCAGAGGCTTAACCAATTGAACCACCCAGGCACCCTTTTTATTTTATTTATTTTAAAATAAATTGATATTAATATGGGAGAAGGCGTCTGATACTTTCGATCTCTGCAGAGGGAGCTTACAGTTCTGTATTTGTTTTTCTCCCTTGACATATGTGAACGTTTGCTTAGAAATTTTACATTGTTTTGAGGCAAAGAATAAATCCACTGTAAGATGCAAATTCTGGTGGTTCATGGGGATACTTAGGACATGTAGCATCTACTCTTTTAAAAAAACTCTCATTTCAAGATATTTATAGATCCATTTGCATGTGTGAGAAATAGTAAATGGAGAGATTCCATGTCCCCTTCTTACCCAGTTTCTGCCAATGGTGACATCTCGCAAATTGTAGTCCAATATTAGAACCAGAATATTGACATTGGTACAGTAAGGATACAGAATAGTTCCATCAGAACAAGGATCCATCCTGTTGTCCTTGTATAGTCACATCTACTTCCAGCCAGATTTCACCCCAGCAACTGCTAACCTTTCATATTCATAAACTGGAGGGAGCATATGCTCCTCACAGAGTCTGTTTTGCTTGGAGCTGCCACTCCTCTCTGTGATTGCTAGTCACCCGCTAAGACTTCAAGGCTTCTGCCCTCTGTGGACGTCATTCACCCCCAGGTACCTTCTGAATACCTTCCTCCCCACTAGAGATGTAATTGGATCTTCCTGGGGCCCAAGCTGTTTGGGTTTCACAGTAAAGTGGCAAAAGAGCTCATTGCTCCCATTAAGCGTTCTCCCCACCATACTTGGCCTTCTAATTTGCATGTACAATCAATGAGGCTCAGCTGGAGAGAAGTTACTTTGGTGGCTCCTCTCTTTATTTCCCTTAATCTCCTATCCTAATCCAGTTGAAACTCAGTTGGGAACACTTTGTCTCATCTAGAACTCAATCTCACGTTTAGATACAGTCTCAATTGTTTTCTTTGTACTTTATTATTAACACTTACTGTCCAGTATCTAATCCAATGACAGTTGCAAAATAGTCCATCAGTGGCAAGAAATAAAATAATGTACACTGCACCGAGGACCAAATTCAAAAATGAAAGCAAAAGTGGATTTTCTAAGCCTAGTTTACTGATTTGTTAAGTTTGCAATGGAAGAGAAAACTGCTTTTGTAGGATGGGAGTGTTGTACATCACAGTTAGTGGAGGTTACACAGATCTGTACAGGTGGTCTCGTCTCTTTCAAAACACCAGAACAGCGTATAAATTTAGTTAAATCAAAATAAAATCTGTAGTTAATAATGTACTAGAGTCAGTTTTTTGTTTTGTTTTGATGATTATAGTATGATTATGTGAGATATTATCATTGGAGGAGGCAGAGAAAGAGTACAGAGGAGCTTTATACCATTTTAGCAACCACATGTGAGTCTGAGATTATTTCAAAATTAAAACAAAAAGGAAAAAAAATGCCAAACTTGTAGGCTGCCATGTGGTTTAAAGTTCCTATCTTTCACATTTCACATGTATATATACATGTATCTATCTCCAAGTAGATCAATGTATATGCTTATTGGACATCATCAATTTTTTATAGCTAGAAAGCCTAAATGTGTCTATAGTGCTTGGAGATTCTTGATGGATATAAAATGGAAGATCGAGACCTGAAAGGCACCATTTTATTCTCAAAGTAACCTAAAAGTTAGTAAGGCTTGTTTTGTTTGTTTTGGTACTTATTCCAAAGGGCAGAATCAAAACCAGCTCTCCGTGTTTTTTTTTTTTTGTTTTTTTTTTTTTGTTTTTTAATCTATTTCCCAGAACCTCTGGTGCTGTATAATTGGCTAACACCACCCATTGCTTATTAGCTTTGTCTCAGTGAGTAAAAAAAATCCATAACGTTGGTGCAAAGCTGCATCTGACACCTGAATGTGCTGGGGAAGGGAAAAAAAAGAACTTGCTCTGGATCACATCTTTCTCTTGCACATCTTTAAACCACAGGAATGGCTTATCTTCAGTGTGCTCTATATTCTACATCCTCCCCCTCCATCCCCTTATTTGACAAAAATGTGTTCAGAAGTTGAAGTGGTGGTCTTCTCTTTGAATTTTTAAATTATTCAGTTCAGAAAGCAAATGAAATTTTCACATGCACAAGGGAGTATCATGAGTCCCCAGAAACTGTCATCACAGTACACAAGCCATGGATCATCTTTAATTAGAAAAGAGAGCATTAAAGGTGGAAACTGCAGTATAGATTTTCTCTAAATCAGGAGCTATAATTGGCTATTTGGTTTAGGTGCTAACTAAAAAGAATCCTATGATTGTATATGCATGACACACCAATATAACAAACATTCATTCAGCGAAGTCAATTCTGTTAATTTGTTGAAAAGTATCTGTTAAGTGATTCATTTAGCATCCTATAAATAAAACAAAGGGTGATAATTGTACAAATTATTCTTTTCAATGTATTGAGTTGGCATTGTGTGAACAAAGGCAACCTGTGTCTATACTTTGGGTTAAGTAATTAGGTTCTCACAAGATGAGTTTTTAATTTAGAAAGATCCCCCTTCGGGTAGTATATAAAGTAAAGTGAAGAAGGAGACTGGAATCAGGGAGATTATTCAGAGGGCTATGAGGGGAGGATGAGGGTTTGAGTAAGAACAATGGCCACATGAGTGAAAAAGCCATCACTGGAGAGATAGGACATTGTGGATGTCAGTAAGGAGGAGGGAAAGTCACATACAGATGGAACAGAAGATTTTGGGCTGGGAGATTAGGACGATGGCATTGTCAGCAAACACTAAGAGGAAAAATAAGAAATGGAACAAAGACTTTTTCAATTAGAAACATTTTCCAGCTATTCAAATAAAGATATAAGATAGACACCTGGAAGTTCTAGGCTAGATTTCAAAACCCAATTTAGGACTGGCAGTATGGGTGTGAAAATCATTCTCTAATGTGTTTGGATTAGAATGTGTCCTTCCAGAAAGGGAGAATTGAGAGGAAGAAGTCAGAGACATAGGATAATAGAAGTGACTCCTGTTCCAAAATAGATCACAGTCTTGAAGAGTAAAAAAGACAGTGTAAGGATATCAAAAGCAGTTTGCTCCAAAGCAGTTGCAGAGAGTCAGAACTGAGAAAACAGCCTTGGATTTCCTTTGTATTAGCCCAGGAAACTGTTGTCTGTCTAGGAGGGGAAAAAAAAAAAAAATGGGTTATGAGACTTAAATCCTTGGAAGACTGGTTATCAAGTTGTCCCTTCAAGAAGTTTGGGTGGTGAGTAAAAAAAAAGGATACGGTATTTTAGAAGTGAGTAGGATTAAAAGCTTCTTTTCCATGATTTATTTTCCCTTTTAAATCAAGACGTGATTTGTTTCCTTTAAAGCTGAGGCAGAGACAATTTTTAGGAAAGAATCAGAACACAAGAGCATTATGGAATCATGGCTAGTGGAAAGCAGGGTGGATGGAGAAAAAAAGAAAATAGTCTGAGGAGTACTTGCCCCTCGATGGATGATAGGAGGAAGTCAGTAGAGCAGTGGACTGTGGAAGTTCCACACTTTGTTTATCCATTTATCGATTGATCGGGATCTGGATTGGGGTGGTTATGAATTAAGCTACCATAAAAACTCACATTCAGACTTTGCTGTGAAGATACATGTTCATTTTCTTGAGTAGTGAGATTGCTGGGTATGCTAAAGAAGCTGCCCAACTGTTTTACCAACTGGCTATATACCATTTTACATCTCTACCAGCAATGGATTAGAGTTCCCCTTCACAGCACTGTCAATAGCACTTGGTATTTCCAGAGCTTGGTTTTGCTCTGTTTTTTTTTTTTTTTTTAATTTATTTATGAGTTTCATATTCACATAAGTTCCCTTTGCCCCATGAAATCCAAAGAAATGATGCAGACTGGCCTATGTGGACGCTGCACATGCAGATTTGGAACACAGCTCAGGAAATCCAAGCTTCAGAGATTTCATTCCATTAGGAGTTGCAAGCAAGCCCACCTGACCTTTGTCCCAAAGATGTTATCTCTATTGTACTGGATTGGAAACAAACCTGCCCACTTCTCCAGAGGGGACATTAGATCCACCTCCCTCCACAGCTGCTTGCTATACAACCACCCATGAAAAGATAGTGAAGCACAAAAGCTCTGCTTATAGGATGTGCAGAAACATGAGCAATCCGTGAGAAACTTTCTCCCAGCAGTGGGAAGGCACTTGAATTGTCAACTTTTAAAAATGATTTATATGGCTCCTTAGGTCATTTTGTTAGGTTATATTTTGTGACATAGTGACTGTTTCACTTTAATTTTAATCGCATAATGGCACATTCATGGTTTTTTTCATTGTATGATGGTTTTATTTCTACTCTGCCTATAGTTGTGTTCTCTCTCCATTTCTGATATCGATAATTTTTTTCTTGTTTTGGGAGATTAGTGTCACTAGAGATTTTCCAGTCTTATTTTCTAGAGAAACTTTTGGCCTCAAATCTTCTTTTACTCCTACTCTTCTAATTTTCTTATACATTTTTTGAACTTATTTTGGTCTTTTCCCTAACATCTGAAGTTGTGTGATTGAGTCATTAGTTTTCACTCTTTTTTCCTTTTTTATTATAGATAATCTTAAAATTCTTCCTCCAAATAATACTTTACCTTCATGCCACAAGTTTTGATATCTAGTATGTTTTTATAACCAATTTGTACTCAGTAGTTTTAGACTACCATCACCTCCTTTTTAACCACAATGGTGTTGGTTCCCATGTAGCTCTGTTCAGGGTCAAGTTGCCACAGCTAGGTGCTGACAGAATTAAGATGAAAATTTTCTTTATTTCAGAGCTTATCTTTTTGTTTTGATTACTATTTAGTGTAATACTTCTGAGAATGTCGTCTGTAGGACACCAATTTTTAGACATCTACCATGACTTTTGCTTCAAGGCCTAAAATATATTTTTTTTCCACATATTGGTCAGTCCATCCTTTGAAAAGTATATGCAGGGTTTTCAAAATTCATAATCTCAAGTTTCTGAATTATTTTGTCTAAATTTTTCTGTCTTGGGACGCTGGGTGCCTCAGTGGTTGAGCATCTGCCTTTGGCCCAGGGCGTGATCCTGGAGTCCTGGGATTGAGTCCTACATCGGGCTCCCTGCATGCAGTCTGCTTCTCCCTCTGCCTCTCTCTCTGCCTCTCTCATGAATAAATAAATAAAATCTTTTTAAAAAAATAAATTTTTCTGTCTTTAGTAATTTGTCTAATAGTATCTGTGAGTAAAAGAAGAGTGCTTAAATGTTTTCTTACTATGGTAGTTTTATTAATACATTCTTATTAAACTTATCAGTAGGAATGGCTATTCAAATGAATGTTTTCTATCTGCAGTTATTTAAAATAGGAAATATAGAACATATTCCCTTTTAGTCACTTCCTATTAAGGTGGTGAAGGACAAAACATTTTTAGAGTAGGGGAGCATGATGAGTAGGGACTCTTCAAAGAGGATTCAGAATTTAATTAAACCATTCAAAGAAAAAAAATAAATAAAAAGGACACTAAACCTAGTATAAATGAACTATTTCTTAGATACCTATAGCAGAGTAGACATTCTCATGATCTCTAAGATTGTTTGGCCAACATGAGAAACAGCCAGATTGACATCAGTTGTGGTTAGCCTATCTGCATGTCAGTGTGATTTCTACAAAGTCCATCTTTTCATCTTACCCCTTTATAAGCATATTACTTTTAATTGCTAACAGTAAATAGGCTTGTCTGAAAATAATTGTCATCCCAGTATATAGGTACTTAAGTTCTGTCTAAAATTCTGACTTTAATTGGTCTTTTGTTTCTTTCTCATCTAAAATAAAATTAATAAATTTATCAGGTGGTTAGTCTACTCACAGATCAGATACTACTATCTGATCAACCTCCTTAGGCTTCTCTGATTAAAAATTTTCTTCAAATTACAGATATTTTTACTAGACGTGGTCATTAGCTATAGAATATGACGTTCTGAAAAAAAGGCACATAGGAGACAAAGTAAGCAGTTTTGGGCAGTTTACATGATCATTGGCACGCTATACTAAAAGTCCCATCAATCTTCTTTTTTGGGGGTTATTACTGAATAAAAATATTTTCACATCAAAGTACTATTATCTTAATTATTGTCATGATAAGACAGAAAAAGTAATAGTCTGAGTTACCTTGCAAGTTTTATAGCTGCATGACTTTTACTTTAATATTCTATATCTACATTAGTGCAAGAGGATGTTTTGCACGTGCTGAGGAAATACAGTTGAATTATTAGTGATGAGCATATTTTAAGGTGTGCATGTTAAGATTGCATATCTACGTTTTACCAAAAAACTCTGTTTCTATAGCATAATGTTGTAGTGACATCCTTTAGGACACAGCTTTGCTTGAATGAATAAGTAGCTTTAAGTATACTGTGTGCTTATAGCAAGATAGTTTTTAATAGCACGCTCCAGTGCTCACTTCGGCGGCACATATACTAATAATAGCACATTCCAGTAAATAATTTGGATTTTATTTATTACAAGATAGGGATTCCTTGAAATTTCTGCCTTGTAGGCTTTGCAATGATCAAGCACATAGTTTGTACTGTAAGGAATAAGACTGAAAGCAGGAGGGCAAATTAGGAAAGTCTACAATATCTGACGTATGAAACAATTAAGAGGGCCTAATCCCTGGGATGAACCTAAAAATGAAAAGGAAATGAAAATAGATAAGGAACTGTAACTAATATCTGATAAAGAAAAGCAGAAGGGAAGGAAAAGTTAGTAGAGGCCCAAGGTTTTAGGAAAACTAAGATATTGGAAAATTAGAATTCTAGACAGATATCAGGAAGAAAGACCTTCCTCTGATGTATGGTCCTTCTAGCTGGACTTAGAATCAAATTGATATGAGACAGATTAACAGGAGAAAATCAAATTTAATAGGTGTATCTACAGGAAATCCAAACTTGAAATTTCAGATACAATGAGGCAGCATGAAAATTATGAGCTAAGGAGAGGGTTAGAGTCTGAGCATAGAAAGGGGAATGTCTGCTTATAGCTTTCTTTCTGGTGCAAGCTCCTTTCCAAAGTAATTGTAGGCAGTTGGCACAGAGGCAGAGAGCTTTTCCTGAATCTGCTGGGTTTTGATTACTTTGAACTCAAAATAATCTTTATGCCAAAGTGACCCACATTGGGGCAACCTGCCTGTGGCCGCTATAGTTCCTTCCTCTGAAGCTTCCCTCGGGTGCTACACATTATTGGTTGAGTTGGTAAATTGTTCTCTCTTATTGAACCAGTCTTAGTTCTGACAGTAGGTCAGTTAAACTTATTTTGGGAGGTGGTGATGCAGATGTGTTTTTACAGTTGGGCCTGTGGTTCAAGAAATCAGGTATTAAATAAAAGGTGTTTCTATGGGAACAAAAGCAAAACAGTGGTTAATGATTAGATCAAAATATAAATCAATTTCTGAGTTCTGAGGATAACCAGTGGGGATTTTTAGAGGTCAAGCCTGAAGCACCAGGTAGTGGGAGAACAGGCAATCTCAGTCTGACAGATTTTTTTTTTTTTCCTAGTTTGTAGTTCAAATGTCTCTGGAGATCTTTGAAAGACCCAGAGAGCAATAGGCATGAAAATTGTCTATACGTGAGCTGTTGTGATGATCTATCTTTTTATTTATTTATTTATTTATTTATTTATTTATTTATTTATTTATTTTTTATTTATTTATTATTATTATTATTATTTTTTGTGGTGATCTATCTTAAGGTAACATCAAGTTGTTCACATTTAGCTTGAAGAGATTCAGGAAAAAGGTCAGTTTTAGTTTTCAAAAGCATCCAACTCAGCAAGGTGGAAGAAAAGAAACCAACACCGTGCTTTGGACAGTTGTAGTCACGCACTAGAAGAAATCAAGATCTAGTCTAGTTTATAATAAACAGTATTAGAATCTAAGATTTACTCAAGCATGTTACTGAAACTTTTTTTCTCTGTAATCACCACTATTTTTACCAAAGAGAGCCAAATTAACATTTGTTGCAAAATAAGTTTAGCGTTAACAACCTGGCCTAATTATTTGCATAAGCACAGCAAGAATAGTGATTGGCCATATATGTTCTTTTCATTGTGCTCTGCTGGGACTTTTTAAAAGGAATTTCTAGATTTGCCTGTAGTACCTGTAGGTTTGGATGGATTCTTCTCTTGCCAAAATATCCTGAGGCTCTTGTGCTTGCCAGTGACATTCTTTACTCACCTGGTAAGGCTATTGGAAATGATAAGCAAGGTGTCAGGCCAGCATCTCTGAGAGGCTCCATAAAGTTGACCTTAGCTCCTTAAAGCTATTTGGTCGTTTCTCAGTCTGTGCATGTCTCAAATAGGACATTCAGTCAAAGCCTTGCTGACATAACCAGTATTTTCAGTTGTGTCCTGTTAATAAAAGAACAGATTCTTACTGAACTTATGCAAATAAATATATTGCCATAAAAATACAAGAATACTCACTGAGTTTTTTTTTTTTTTTAATTGTGGAGGGTTGAGGTAAGAAAAGATACGTGTTTTACTCTTGTTTCTAATGGTATAATTTATCAAACTGCTGTAGGTCAGTTAGCTTAAGAGAAGAGATTTCCTTAGATCTGGAAAAACAAAAAGCATTTTTAAAAAGTCAGCTATGTTTTAAACAAAAATCCCTGAAAATTATAATTATCTTCCTCAGCTCATTCAGTCCCATGTTATTAATTTTTGTTTTGCTTGATCCACTTTTTCCACTAGTTTCGGAAATTCTTACCTAATTCGTTTTTATAATCTTAAGGTTATGAGAAACCTGTACTGAAAAGTTCTTCTTATGAGTCTCACTGATGAAGAAATACCACATCTGTGGTAGCATGAAACAGTAACTATAGACAAGACTTAAAAATGGCTATGGTTAAAGATTTGATTAGGGTTCATTATGATGGACATGACAAGGAAATTTGGTTATTTCTGTGACCTACTATGCCTCAAAATAACATACCAGGATATCAGATTTCTAGGGGGTCTTATACAATTTTAGAACACTTATTTTTGTTATCTACACAAAAACAATCTACAAGGTTTAGTATCATTTATTTGACAATGCTTATCATTCCATTTAACATACCTAGTAAGTCTCACAAAATCTTTGAAATATTCCAGGAGCAGTCTGGAATATCTCAGGTAGAAGGTGGTCAAAAGATTTCATTTTAGAATTTAATTTTGGGAAGTAGGTAAAAAAAAAAAAAATATATATATATATATATCAAAAGGCTAGAATATTGTAAGTAGGATCACAGATCATGTTAAAATAATATTTAATTATCTGTGTAATCAAAGGGACAAAATATTTCAAAAGAAAATATATAAAGTTATACAGCTGTGAATAAAATTTAGCTTTTTTTTATAATAAATTTATTTTTTATTGGTGTTCAATTTGCCAACATACAGAATAACACTAAAATTTAGCTTTTTAAAAAATATTAAGACTCAGAGTTTTTTTCTGTTTTGTTATGTTTTATTTTTTTTAAAGTAACCAAAAGACCTAATAAATATAGGAAATTATTTTGGTAAAACAGAATCCTTATTTTTTAGTCAGATAACCTTAAAGATAAAAACATTTACAATTTCTTTTTTTGTTAAAAAAAAGATTGTATTTACTTACTTGAGAGAGACAGAGCAAGAACAAGGGGGGAGGGGGAGAGGGAGAGGGAGAAGCAGGCTCCCTGCTAAGCAGGGAGCCACATATGGAACTGGATCCCAGAATCCTGGGATCATGACCTGGGCCTAAGGCAGACGAGCCACCCAGGCTCCCCATACAATTTCTTATTGTAATATCTTATTAAGAGCCAACCATAGTTCAAGAAAACTTTGTTGTTTTACAAGGAAAAAACAAAAGTTTTAATTTTGGACCAGTGTATTCTTGATAATAAAACTCATTGATTTAATGGAATGTATACTAATCTTAACCAGTACTGACGACACACAAAATTCTCTTCTAAAGATTCCTTCTCCATAAGCCTTTTGTAACTTTCCTGTTTACATTCAGAGTTTGTCCTGAGTTTTCCTTCTTTAAATAACCAGTCTTACTTTAGTGATGTAGGCAGGCCGGGTCTAAGGACCCAGAGGCATTCCATAGGAGGACCAGCCAAGAGGGCACTTGGCTTCATGAAGAATACAAATCAAATGTGAGTCAAGAGGACGTGAAAACAGAATTTAATGAATAGTGTAAAGGATAGAGTATAGCCGTGTCTGGGAGACTTGAAAAGGAGAGGAGAGGGAGTTACTTGGTGTCTCTCTGTTACTTGGTGTTTAGGGATATATATTGGAAAGGGGTCCAAGGTCCATGTTCTTTGACAAATTCAGGGTAGGGTCTGATCAAAGGCAAGTGTCAGGTGAGTAATAGTTGTTATTTCATAAATCATTGAAGGTATGCTGGCATTGGCCAAAGTTTGTTTGAAAGGGACGTTCTGGAATATGTTTAGGATCCAGTTCTCAGTCATCAGGTGTTTGGTGGGTAGGGCCTAGAATGAAATTCAGAGAAATGATTAATTTTCTTGCTTTCCACTTGGAATGAGAACATAGCTTTTTTGGTTTATTCAGATGGAAGATGAAAATACAGAACATGGGAAAAGGAACCTAACAAAAGAAAAGCAGAAATGGAGCCTTTCTGAAAATGGAGTTTCCTTTAGTTTCCTTATCTCATCTCCTTCCTATGGGAGTTTTACCCTCCTCATTCTTCAGGGGTGTTGAAAGATGAAGGTCTTCTCTTCTGGAGCTTCTTCAAGCTGAAAGGAATTGTAGACCCTGTCTATTGGGAGACATAAAAATCTTGAGCTACCTGATTAAATGAAGGCCTACTCTTCTTAGATTGTCTGACTCAGAGGCATCTTTGAAGTGCCTTTCTAGAAAGCATCCATTCAGATAATTTGTCCAATATGTTTATTTAAAATATGTAGCAACTATAGCCCCCAAAGTGAAGAAGACCTCGCATAATTGCTGTAGGTATTGGTAAAAAAAAAAGTTTTCTCTACCAAGACCATTCATTTCTACTAGACCAGGAAGAAATCCAGGCATTGAGGGAAGTGAAGAATCAGACATTGCCTTAATTTGAATATTCAGGTCTGCTCAAACTTTAGGTATATTAGCAGAGTTATCTGGGATATATATGTAACATTCAGTCTCTATAATAGCACAAGTTCCTCCTTGAGCTGCTGCTATTATATCCAAATCCATCCTATTTTGTAATACAGCTTTTCTCATTAATTCAGCTTCAGAGTTTAACAAGGAAAGCCCATGCATCATATAATTAATGGCTTGTGTGATATAGTTGGTTAGGGCCTCCGTATGCCAGATAATGTCTTCTATTCCCATTTGGGGCAAAAAAAAAAAAAAAAAATGCTTAACTGGTGATCATACCAGTGAAAGCCTGATTATGTCCAGTGGTGGAGTAAGTGGGGATAATTTGCAGGTGTTAGGTATTTCTTTACACCATTTCCCTTGTATCCAGGGAAAGCCTAGGGTACAGACCCTATCATCTAGTAGGTAGCCATGGCCTCAAATTGGTGCCACATAGTGATTGAGTTCCATTGGATGCTAGCCATCTGATGCCAGGTCATCTCACCCAATGAGTTGCAAACCATTTGGTTGATAATAGAACAATAGTATGCACACAAGCTTCTGGGGAGAGGCATCGTAGTTTGCATGTGGCATTAGACCATACATTACAGATACGCTTTCTTTGCTTCCCACAAAAGAGGGCCTTTTGGTTTGATTTGCTTATAATAGGAGTAAACTACAAACATTCATCTAATATTTGTAAATAACCATCTTTAGTATGTCTCATATTATTAGGTTTAACTGTTATCCATAGAACTTTCTCATCTGCAGTTTTGGAATTGGAATATTCAGTCATGATTTTGATAGTCTGAGGGTAGGAAAAGGGTTGTTCACGGCCTGGAGAATTTCACATAGTAATTACCATTAGGCCAAAGAACATTTTTGTTAGTAATAGAGATGTACCTATACATGCTTGTATTTCGTTGGTATATCATATCTTTTATATTGGTGTAAATAATGCCAGTTTTTTGGTATTAGTAATGGAAAAACCCACCAAAGGAGACCTGAAGTGTCCTGAAGGGAGGAGGCCACAAATCCAGGAAGGACTTTTCTGTAAGCTATCTGCATAATGTTGAACCTACTGCAAAAGTCAATTGGGGCTGTTTGATTTTGCTGAGATTAAGTGTGTAGGGAGAAAACTCAGAAAAATAATAAATAATAAATAAATAAAAATAAATGACTTTAAAAGTTTCATTGAGCTTTATTCATCAGTCCTTTGAAACAGCACCTTAGATCTTCCATAGGTTTGCAGGTATAGATGGGTGTTCCCTCTATGGGATCCTGTGGGGACTCACCAGAAATAAATTAATTTTTTTTAAAGATTTTATTTATTCATTACACAGAGAGAGAGAGAGAGAGACAGAGACAGAGACAGAGACAGAGACAGGCAGAGGGGGAAGCAGGCTCCATGCAAGGAACCCAAAGTGGGACTTGATCCGGGGTCTCCAGGATCATGCCCTGGGCTGAAGGCAGCGCTAAACTGCTAAGCCACCGAGGCTGCCCTAAATTTATTTTTTTTTTAAATATTTTTACTCATTTATTTGGGAGAGAGAGAGAGAGAGAGAGAGAACTTGAGTGGGAGGGGAAGAGGGTGAGAGAATCTCAAGCAGGCTCTGCCCTGAGCACAGAGCCTGATGTGGAACTCAATCCCATGACCCAAGTTCACAACCTGAGCTGAAACCAAGATTGGATGCTTAACTAACTGAGCTACCCAGGCCAGGCACCCCAACAAGTTTAATTCTTGATAAGTGTACCTGGCTTGTTATGCCCCTTAGTTTTACAGCTGTAGGGGTATTAAGTAAAACTTGATAGGGTCTTTCCATTTGGGGCTAGGCTGTTCCTTTGGAGACCCTCACTTCCATGTTTTAGTAATACCATACTCTGTCTCTACTGTTTGAGAACAGCTATTGATGAGGGAGCAGGACTAGCTGAGGACAAAGCACAGCTGATGCCCCACAAACAACCACCACCAGGGTGGGATATGTGTGACATTCTTCAAGAAGCTTCCAGTTGTCTTAATGTTAATGCCTTACTAGAGGGAAAAGCAATCTTTAACTTGGCAATGGCAAGGCCTCTAGTATCTTGTAGGTCCTCCTTAGCATATGAAAATCCTTTTGAAATCTCCTTTTTTTGCTTACCTCCCCCAACTCTGCAAGTATATAATCAGTTACCCCTCACAGGCCCAGAGCAGCTGCTCTTCCTGCCCATGGGTTCTGTCCCTCTGCTTTAATAAAACCACCATTTTGCACCAAAGACATCTCAAGAATTTTTTCTTGGTTCTTGGCTCCGGACCTCACCTATATTCCAAAACTTCATCAGCTGTCATTCTTTGGAGACAGAAGTATATTATTTCCATATTCCTGAAACATATTACTTTCTTCCCTTTAGCAAAAATGTATTCCCATTCCTCATGTGCTTTTTCCTCAGAAAACATTATCTTACTTTGCTTGGATAAAAGTTGTTTCCTTTATTTCTGATAATCTTAATTACATTTATGAGAATTTTTAACTTCTAGAAACCTTAGTTTCTAGTGAAAACTAAGTAGTAAGCAATTGTGAGCAGTTTGTTATACCAGCACTTTTTTAGATTAGCAAAGTTTTGTAATACATTTCATAATTCTAGAAACATGTTTTGCATAGTACCAATTTAAAAAATAAAGCACAAACTTGGGGTGCCTGGCTGACTCAGTTGGTAGAGTAAGTGACTCTTTATCTCAGGGCTATGAGTTGGAGCCCCACAGTAGGTATAGAGATTCCTTAAAAATAAAATCTTAGGGGCAGCCCACGTGGCTCAGCAGTTTAGTTCTGCCTTCAGCCTGGGGCATGATCCTAGAGACCTGGGATCGAGTCCCATGTCCGGCTCCTTGCCTGGAGCCTGCTTCTCCCTCTGACTGTGTCTCTGCCTCTCTCTCTCTCTTTGTGTGGCTCTCATGAATAAATAAATAAAATCTTAAAAAAAAATAAAATCTTAAAAAATAATAATAAATCACAAACCAGGTTTAAGACCCATATTTATCTTTAGTTTCTCTGCAATAAGACAAGCGTAGATAAACATATGTTTAGTGCTTAATGTTTTCTTATTTTATCTTATTTGGAAATTATATTTAAGAAATTTAGCTAATCATCTAACTTAATAAAACTCCAAAATTCAGATTATCAAACATTTTCCAAGCCATTCATAAATTCATCTATGAATCTTTGAATCTTATTTTTAACTGTTTAATCTTTTTCTTAACAGTTATGCTTAATTACCCACAAAACTTCATGAGGCAATAGACAATGTCAACCATTCTAATTTTTAATTTTTTTCTACCAACTTGCAACAGAAACAACTCACTGGACCTTCATTAAACACAGGTAAAATTAAAGTCTTGCATTTAATGCTTAACTGTAAAGACAATTTTATTTTAATTAAATCAACAACCTTAAATTTAGCTTTAATATCAAATATTTTCCCAGATTTTGTGAACTTGAGAAAACATTTTGGTTAGTTTTCAGCTTTTTCAGAATTCAGAATTTTTCAAAATTTCAGAATTTTGAAATGCTCAGTTCCCATAAGCAGTTGCTTTTAAACCAGCTAAATAGAGCGCTTTTACAAATGAATTTTAGCAATACCATCTAGAGGTAGAAAAATATCTCACATTTATGACATGAATGGATACACATACACAGACAAGATGCAAACAATCTTATAGCTTTTGTTCTATTTGTAGAAATGATGTGACAGGCTGAATTCCCAAATATCTCCCTAATTTGTGTGTGTGTGTGTGTGTGTGTGTGTGTGTGTGTGTGCAGTATGCACGTATGAAAAACTTCTCCCTCAAGTTCTCCACAATTCTTTTTTTTTTTTTTTTTTAATTTATTTTTATTTTATGATAGTCACAGAGAGAGAGAGAGAGGCAGAGACACAGGCAGAGGGAGAAGCAGGCTCCATGCACCGGGAGCCCGATGTGGGGATTCGATCCCGGGTCTCCAGGATCGCGCCCTGGGCCAAAGGCAGGCGCCAAACCGCTGCGCCACTCAGGGATCCCAAGTTCTCCACAATTCTATTTCGAAGAACTGTTCTTAGGTTCTAAGGAAGATGAAGGTAGAAATTTATATCACAAAGATAGAGAGAAGTCATCTACATTTTTTTCATGGTGAAGATTTGATGCTTATCTGTCTGTTCTGAAAAGTGATGGAGTCTGGGCACAGAAATCATTCTAGCAATTTGTATTTTTTTAAGTCTTTTCCTATTTTATTTCTTCAGTTTCAGGCAATTGTGTGCTGTGTTTACATTTTAAAGGCATAAGATTTATAATTTCAGGGTACAGAAAGAATTAAAAAAATATTTTCTCCCAGAGTTTCAGGATAATTTCAATTTAAAATTCACCTTCCTTTCTCCTCAGTATAGTTTTGTTCCAATAGCTTGATCTTTTACAATATACAGAAACAATGTAAGAGGAATAGGCAGGGTTTGGGGATCGGTAAAGATAGGTGGGAGGGCTTTGAATGGTTTTAGGGTTGCATTTCTGGTTTCATAGATTTGTAAAACAGATTTATTTTTAACTCTCCAAATAACAAGATTATAGTTTGAATAGCAGGTGATTGTCCTGCCTTCTTAACTAAATTTGCTTGTTTATATTAAGGAGATTTTTAAATTAAAATTGAAATTAAAATATTTTTATTTTTGTAAAACCTGTATAAAGCATTTTAATAAAAGCTTTCTTTTGGGTACATAGTTCAACCTTGGTTTCTGATGTGGAAATGTTGGTGTTTGTAGCTGATGGCTAAGAAAGAATTCTTGATACATCTTTGGTACAATAAGGTGTTTTATTATAGCACAAGGACTGGACCTTTGGGCAGAAAGGGCTGCCCTGGAGTGTGAGGAGCAACTGATTATATACTGTAGTGTTGAGGGAGGTAAAGACATTGGAAGTCTTCAAAAGGACTTTTATATGCTAAAGAAGACTCACAGGATCCTGGAGACCTAGCTGTTGTCAAGCTAGGGTTATTTTTCCCTCTTGCAAAGCATTAACATTAAGACTGTTGGGAGCTTCCAGGAGGAAGGTTATGTTCTGTCTGCCTCAAGTATTTGTCACCTGGCTGCAGGTCATAAGGAAATTGAATTTTATCTACATTTCCTTCTGCTTTTGTTCCCCATATCGGCTTCTATTAGTCCTTGAATATTGGCCCTTCACAGATCATTTGTGGGAGAGTCTAGAAGAAAATTTTGGTCCTCTTTCTTGTGACAGCGTTTTGTGAATGGTCATTGATCTTTTTAATCTCTAAAATTGGTAGGATGTTTTCAAAGTGGAGGTAAAATGTCTTAGTAATATAAAAGATGTTGCTTCTATCGAGGAGACACAAATTCTTTTGCAGTGGGGAGTCTAGGATAACACTTGCAAAGGACATCACATAAGAACCGAAGCTGGTATTATTAATCCCTTGAAGGTAGGAGCAAAGCAAGCCTGTAGCCATTCTCAGGTGCTTTAGTTAAATTTAGTTCCTGTCTTTCAACATTTACACTTTGAACCTAGAGGTTAGGCCTAGGTAAATCTAATAGGGAAGGCTAAATTAAAACAGGCAAATGAGGCCAGATTTTAAAGGGAATTTACATTGGATGTGGACATTTATTTCAATTTAAGTCTAATTTCTGTGATTTTATTTTGTCAAGGGAGTCCCTAAGACTGGCCATTATACTAATAAGACAATTGAGAGCTCTTTGTGAGGTTTATTTTTCTTTCAAGCATAGCTAATTTATGTCTGGCCATAGACAAGTAGGTCTAATAGTGACTCAGACCAGTAAGCCTTAATGGCCTAACCAAGGGTACAAGGTATCCAAAGAGGGCATAGGTGTTATAGCCCCATGATTCTAAAGTTTACTCCCAAAATTAGTCTAAGAAAGCAAAGGCCTTCCCTGCACAGGCAGTAAAGATGGTGTGGTTAAAATGGTGATTTTGGTCTCCCACAAAATTATGAGATGTCTCCAGTTACCAGGAGGAGATAATCTGTGCCATGGGGCAGGTGACACTGGAATGAGACTCCCCATCACTAGCAAGCAACAAATGTTAGGATGGCAATGGTTCTTATGATGTAGGAAATGTTGGAGTTCAGAGCTGAAAGTCAAGAAAGCATTCTTGAGACAGTTTCAGTACAAAAAGGTGTTTTTATTGAAGCACAGGGACAGAACCCTTGGGCAATAAGAGCTGCAATGAGGTTGTGACAGGTGACTGATTATATGCTTTCATGTTGGGAGGGGGTCAGCAATAGCCTAAGTCTCCAAGGAATTTTGGAAGCAAGGTTTCCAGGACCTTGAGGGCGCTAACCATTGTTGGGAAGGGCCATTTATTACTGTCTAATAAAACGTTAGTCATGAGACCCTTCAGATGTAAATCAGTGGGCCAAGTGTTTAGAGGATGATTCCTAGCATGTATCTTGGGGGGTGGAGATAGAGGAAATTTCCAAAGGAATCTTTATACATTAAAGAAGATTTACAGGAACCTGGAGGGGGGGTGTGGTGGGTCGCAATAGTGTTAAGATTGCCTTTTGCCCTTAGCAAAGTGTCATCATCAAGGCAGCTGTGCTCCCAGAGGAAGGTTACTCTGCCTGTTTCAGGGACTTGTCAATAGGCTGTAGGCAGTAAGGAAATTAAATTATTTTTCTTTTGCCTTTGTTTTCTACATTATTTATGCACTGGAATCTCTCATGACAAATACCCCTGAAAGTTGACTTGGCTGAACAGAGAGAGAAGGCAAGAGAGATGGATCCAGAGGGAGATCTAGAGAGAGAGGTGGGGTTGGAGATCAGACTTGGATTCCCAGCCTGTTCAGCTGGCCACCACAGTGTACCCCAGTAAGTGCACCCTCAGTATGGCGAGACCAAAGAGAATATTCTCACCGGTCACAAAACCAAGCTCTTAGGTCATAGAGCAAGGAAAAGGGAAAATATGTATACATTAGCCATTTTGATTAAGTTTTGGGTCTTTTGGAGTAATGTTAATTCCCAAGAGGGATGTGGCGCATGGTTGGAGGCTGTGATGTTTGAGTGTACCTCAATGCACAGAAGACGTCCCTTAGCAACAGATGACAAACAACATGAAAGACACAGACAAAGGGAAATGAAGACCATCAATGGGAGGAGATGGGCCAGAGTTGCTAGGCCCAAAGAACTAGTTCAACAGATATTTTCTCCTACTAATCTAAATTTAGAAAGAGAGAAAAAGGACTCTTACCATTCTCACTCCATAGACTCTGCAGATAGAGATTCCAGGAGGCTGGTATGGTAAGAAATAGTAGCTTCCACTGGCTGTTTGTCAGATGCCCCAAGGATTTCTCAGCTGCAGCAGTGTCCAGGAGGAGCAGTGTCCCATAAGTTAAAGCAACCTGCCAACCACACCAGCCGTCAGGGAGGAAAATCTTCCGCTGCCCTGTGGTTCTTCTAGCTAGACTTAGAATTATATCAATATGGGACAGATTAAAAGGAGAAAATCAAATTTAATAGGTGTACCGAGAGGGAATCCTCAGGGACTTGAAATCCCAAAGATGTCGAGCAATATGAAGTTTACATGAGATAAGGATTGGGGTAGGTTCTGAGGATACAATGGGAAAGTAAACCATTAGGAAGGTGAAAAAGATGTTTGGGGAAAGAAAGATTTCTCTATTATGCACGTGAGTTTCTTAAGGAAAGGACAGTCTCTCTTAATAACTCTCTTCCTGCTATAGGGTGGCTCCTTTCCAATGGAAATGTAGGGAGTTGAGGGGGAGGCAGAGAGTTCCTGCATCTGGTGGGTTTTGATTACTTTAACTTGAAATAATCTTGGTGTGAGAAGGCCCATCTTGGGGCAGCCTGACCTTGGCCCCAGCACTGACATCTCCAACTGGATTTACTCCAATGACGTTTGCCAATAAAGTTACGGACACTATAGTAGGGATTCTGTACGTATACCTACCAGTGTTCTGACGAGAAGCAGATGGTAAAGTCAAAAGTGTTTACCTAAAAATAATGTAGTCAAGAGACAGTTAACAGAAGTATGGCCAGGTTTAAGAGAACAAACAAGGGATGCTGAGACACTAGTAGACTTGAAATCCAGGGAAGACAGTACCATTCCTGGGGCTACAGAGCAAAGGGGAGAAACAGTATATGCAAAGACTAGTGAGAGTTGGAGCCACAGAAGATAGGCTGCCTGAGGGGAGCTGGCCGTGTGTTGGCATGCCTTGCTGGAAGAACGAAATCTGTTGCCAGAGGGCATGGCTCCCAGGAGTCAAAAAATAAATCTGGGTAGTAGAGGACACAGACCAAAAGCAAAGTATGCTCCTGGAATTTATGATTCAAGGCTCACTGATATTTAATAATCCACAGAAAAATTAAGAATATCCAATGAGGAGGTGGAAAAGTGATTTGAGATAAAATGTGCAAAATAGAAACATTCTTGAAAAAGAGAGATTCAAGGAGAATGTGACCAGCTATGAAGGATGTTGAAGAAAATCCGGATGACCAAAAAAAAAAAACAGAGTTTATTGAATAATCCTCAGTGGTCTTCATAATTTCTCCAAAGGAAAGGATCATAGTGAGCAAATGCTGGAGCTTAGAGCATGGAGAAAGAGAAATGCAGAGCACAATCCATTTATTTGTGAAATTTTGTAGTGGAAGGGGATAGAAAAGTAAAATTAATCAAATGGAGGAATATATATATACATATATATTTTCTCCATGAAGGGTGAGCTTTAAATATACTGGGGAAAAAATTTGTTTCTAGACCCAGGAAATATCAGCTATTTCTACTCTTTCTCTGTCTGTTAAAGAGACATCCTTGCATATGAATCTCACTATAGTATATATAAATGGTAGGAAGTATGTTAAATTGAGAAAGATTAAAGACATTGTTAATGTTTAAATAAGAGAAGGCATTTAGCGTCAAAACTATTAATATCTCATGGCATAAAGCTATATTAATGAGAAATTTTACATTTTTAAATACACAACTTAACAATTTAACAATGATAATTTACTTTGCTAATACCAATCTTCACCCTGACTAATACTTGATCTTATGTTTATGGAAGCATTGGTTCCACATTTAGAAAGAGATATACTTCCAAGTAAATTCTCAAATTCATTGCCATTGAAACATCAAATACTTGGGAAAAGCAATGTTTACAGAGGATAATCTGAAGGCAATGAAATCCATTCATTCCTCTAGATACTCTGAAACTATTTCTAGATTAAACCAGTCAGCAGAGAGCGGAATACCTGCATTGAAAGCCT
Organism: Canis aureus; assembly: GCF_053574225.1. NCBI lineage: Eukaryota > Metazoa > Chordata > Mammalia > Carnivora > Canidae > Canis > Canis aureus. The sequence goes on from NC_135625.1 coordinate 65,080,195, forward strand.
TGATTACCATTGTAAAATTTTGTTTACTGAATTGTGTTTTGGCATTTTTCCACGGGACTACATTGAAGGAAACTGTAAGAAACCTCCTATGAGATTTGTTGTTATCTTCTTATACAGATGTCATTGAACACTTTGTTTATTGTGTATCACGGTTCCTTTTACGAGGGGACTCATTTGAGAAATTTCTTTCTGGGCTCAGTACCAGGAGTCTTATGGTTCTTTAAGCAGCTGGTTAGATTTTATTTTTACAGACAAGATGAACCTCACACCTGATTGTGTCTCCATCTGTGTAGTATTGATGTAGGAAAAGATGTTAGCATTCGAAGCCAGTGGCCGATAAAGAATTCCTGAGACGTCTTTGGTGCAAAAAGGTGGTGTTATGAAAGCATGGGGACAGGATCCATGGGCAGAAAGAGCTGCACTAGGGTCATGAAGAGTGGTCCATTATAGACCTTCAAGTTGGGTGGGGGTTAACGATAGCCTAAGTCTCTAAGGAATTTTGGAACCAAGGTTTCCAGGACCTTGATGAAGCTAGCCATTGTTGGGAAAAGGTCTAATATTTATTATTGTCTAATAAAACCTTAGTCATGAGAGCCTTCACATGTGTCTCGGTGGGTCATATGCTTGGGGAATGGTCACCAACATGTATCTTGGGGGGTTTAGAGATAAACTCCTAAAGGAATTTTATTTATTTATTTGTTTGTTTGTTTATTTATTTATTTATTTATTTATTTATTTATTTTTAAGGAATTTTTATATGATAAAATAGAACTCCAGGATCCTGAGGTCGGGGTGAGGAATATCAGGCTAGGATTACCTTTTACCCTTAGCAAAGTGTCAGCATCTAGGCAGTTGAGGTTCCAGAGGAATGTCACTCTGCCTGTTTCAAGGACTTGTCCATTGGCTGTAGGTAGTAAGGAAATTTAATAATTTCTCTTCCGCCTTTGTTTCCCACATCAATATGCCAGGAATCTTAAAGCCAAAGTTTTAGATACAATTCCGAAAAAAAAAATGTGGTTTGTCTTTATCAAAGTAGTATATAGATGAATATTTTTAATCCAATATTACAAAAAGAATTTCATTTAAATAACAAAACTTCCCATCCCAATATCTTCTCTGGTTCCACTCTCCCTATATAGTCACATTGCATTTTGTTTATGTCTCTACTTAGAAATTACCTACTGACTACTGACTTCTAGCTAGATCAATTTGTAGTTAGCTAACTTTTCCCCACATCCAGCCTGCTTTTAGAAATGATAGCAAATATTTTAAACCATTTCTTTGTTAATTTTGTTCCTTCTAGTACTAGTAAGTGGGTTTGCTGTTCTATTGAGTTTTGGAAATGTCTCCTGACTCATGTGAAGGACATGGATTTTATCCATTGTGTTCTTTCTTCTACATTCTTTCAAACATTTCCATCTCCAGACTTCTGTCAGTTATGGTCTATTTGAACATTTGCTACATTTGATAACATTGCCTTTGCTTTTCTTACTCTATGTTCATTTCAAATATTAACCAAAAAACGACAATGGATAGCATTTATCTAATTATTTTCACTCTTTCTTATGGCTTGACATGTAGGGAAGTTTGGAGAGAAAAATAATATAGATGCATAAAATAATGAAGTTATATAGAATATACAGTAGAGAGGAGAAAAAAGAATATACAGCAGAGATTTTTCTGATGCAATTATAACTACATGCCTGATATAACCACTAAGAAAGAGTTCAGTAATTTCTTGGAAATTTAAGCATGTATCTACTCTGTGAGGCAGAAATTCTCTCCCTATGCATTTATACAATGCTCACAGCAATTTTATTCAAAATAGTAAAAAAATAAAATAAAATAAAAAAACCTGGAAACTGCCCTAGAGTCTCTTAAAAGAAACATGGCTAAATAAGCTGTGGTATATTGATACAATAAAATACTACTCAGCGATAAAAAGAAATAAACCATGAATACACACAAAAGCGTAGCAGAATCTTAATGTTATTCTGAGTGAAGGTGAGTTTGATCACTTTAATGAGAAGTTCAAGAAAAGGCAAATTTAATCTCTGGTGTTGGAAATTGGAAAAGTGTTTCCACTAGGGTTGAGAGTGCTACTAACTAAGGTGGGTGATGATGGTGGATGCTGACAAGGGAGGTTTCTGGGTTAATAAGAAATGTTTTGTATCTTGATGGGGAGGGGATTGCATGGGCAAACGCATTTCTCAAAACTGATCAAACTCTTCACTTAAGATCTTTGCAATTTACCTTTGTAAATTATACCTCAATTAAGAAAAAGCCTTAAAAAATAAAAAAAAGAAAAAGCCTTATCAATGCCTACATAGTCTGTAGTTTATTAGGAGACCAACAAGTGATTATATGCATTTTTACTATTTAGTATAATAAGTGCTGTTATATAGGTAGGTGTAAAATTTCAGAAGTGCATAGACGTCATATAACCCCTATGCAGTGAGACAACGTTACACATTTATCAAAGCTGTCCCCCTTTTGTATTATATTTCCTAGTCTCTTCCACCCTAAGATTAAGTAAAGCCAGTAGGAAACATGACCAGTGGAATGTGTGAAGTGATATCCTCTATATATATATATATATATATATCTTCTACTTCTAAACCTGGTCCTACCCTGACCTGTACCTTCCTGTCTGCTTTTTCTTCTGTTTCTGTGGTGGCCTTGACAACCAGATGTTGTCCCTGAAAGATGAGGTGGAGCTGAGCCCTCCATTCCCTTCCTTCTATACTGAATTGCAACGTGAATAAGAAAGAATCATGTGTTCCCTGAAACCCCTGGAGGGAAGGAAAGAAGAAGTGGAGGAGGAGAGGAGGAAGGAAGGAAAGACAGGACAAGAGGGGAAGAGGGATCTTAGGAATAAACTATGGAGGATGATTAAGCCATCAAAAAGATGGAATCTTTTGGATAGGCTGAGAGCAGTTGAGCCAAAGCATAAAACCTATAAAACACCATCATCATGTGATCCCTGTAAGAAATAAAGTGATAGAAATTTAAGAATTAGATTTTAAAACATTTTACCTTATTATTTTTCTAAGTAAAATTACCATTCTTACCTCATAATCCTTAATTATTTAATGGTTCTTCTGATAAAATACTTCTAAACCTTGTAACTGCAAAATGAAAAAGATAAGACCTCTCTCATTGAGTCAAGAGCAGAAGTGCTCAGAGAAGGTGGTACTTCTTTTATGTGGATAGAATGTTTTGGCATTTGCTACACGACATGTTGCCATGGCTTTATAACCCCCAATTTGTAGCAGAGCTCAAGTGAATTACCTGTGTGAACATCTGATTTGCATTTCTTTTTTGTTTTTTTGTAAATTTATTTTTTATTGGTGTTCAATTTGCCAACATATAGGATAACACCCAGTGCTCATCCCATCAAGTGCCCCCCTCAGTGCCCTTCACCCATTCACCCCCACCCCCCGCCCACCTCCCCTTCCACCACCCCTAGTTTGTTTCCAGAGTTAGGAGCCTTTCATGTTCTGTCTCCCTTTCTGATATTTCCCACTCATTTTTTTCTCCTTTTCCCTTTATTCCATGTCATTATTTTTTATATTCCCCAAATGATGAATGGATAAAGAAGATGTGGTCTATGTATACAATGGAATATGACTCAGCCATTAGAAATGACAAATACCCACCATTGGCTTCGATGTGGATGGAACTGGAGGGTATTATGCTGAGTGAAATAAATCAATCGGAGAAGGACATCTGGGATTGAATGTGTATGTGTGTGTTAATTTTCACATTTCTCCCAGCATTTATCTGCTGATTTTGACATGATTTTTGCCTGACCATTTTCTTTTTGCTGCATGATCTCTGTGATTCCTGGCCACTTATAATGATATCCCCGTGCCTCTGGGAAAATTATTTTGATGTGCCTAGGGTCTTCATTCAGACTAGAATGCTTTTTTTTTTTTTTTTTCTCCTTCTGTAGGATATGACAAAACGTGGTTTATTTACTGTGAATGGTTGCTCAACTGGCTTTGGTGCATTCAGAAATAATGAGAGCTATGAAATGTAAACAGGTGGGAGTTAAGGAATGCTCTTTTTTTTTTTTTTTCATTCATTTAATCAGGCACTAAACGGATACTCATTGAACAGCAACCATTGTGTAGGGACATCAGATACAGTGATGGACCAGAGGTTTGAGCACAAACTCCAAAGCTGGCTTACTACCAAAATAGTCGTTAGGTGGATAATTAAGTACACAATGAAGTAATTTCATTTGAGTGAGGAGAATGAGTATGGGGTGTTAATGAGGACCCCCAGCAGAACATGGGAATTGAGGAGTGAGGGTCTGGGAATATCCTTACCTTCAGGAAGTGCTATCTGAGCTGGGTCCTTCCAGACATGTTTGTGCAGCCGCATAAAGATGATGACAAGAGAGCTGAGGTGACAAAGCCAGATCTGGAGAGTAACAGATGCAGCATTTTTTGAAAGTACTTCTTTTCTTCTTGCCTCAGCACGGAGTGGAACCTGGCCTGGAGACACACATCAAGGCAGCAAAATGGAAAGTCCATTACTATATTTTGGTATAAATTGTTAGCATGGGGAAAATAAAATTTAAAATCCAGTAAGACATAAAATTCTACTTTAAAAAAAGTGATTATAACGATCACAGGTTTAAGACATCAACTGAAGGAAGAATCAATATGTGTTTCTGTTGCAGCAGAGATATTTTATATTTTAAAAAAATGAGGTCTCTCACACATGGGAAAATATTCATGTGTTGTTTTTCTCACATAATTTCCCACCCAGGAGACTTGTCTGTAGCTGAGAGCTCCTTCTGGGCTTATGCACACAGTAGCCGTGTGTTTCAGACACACACAATTTTTTTTCAGTTTTTTAAGCAAAACCTTTGCCCTAAGATATACACTCTCATTCTTTTGCTGTAGAAGCTTGTGATCCCTTATTTTAGGTTTCTTGAAAGGTGAGGTTTTAGGGAGGACCAAATATATTTATTCTCTTCATAAAATACTTCATAAGTTACACTTCAGACCCCATAATAGTGAATTTGAGAGAAATGTTAGTTCATGCATCACTCACAGCATACTTCTAAATCCCTATATATTTTCCTCCAGTCTGATAAATTATATGCTTCAAAGGATGACAAAATGCTTTCCCAAAGTTTATTGGTTTTTAAATGCCAAGTGGCTGAAAAGTTTTTCAATGATTTTAGACTTCTGCATCCTATTGGAGTTGAGGGGAGGATTTATCAATTTGAAAGATTCTCTCAGACCCAGGGTTGGCAAGCTCTAGCCTGTGGGCTAAGTCTGGTCCCTGTTCTTTTAAAGACTATGAGTATGATGGTTTTTACATTTTTCAAGTGTTGTTAAAATAAAAAGGAAGAATGAATTGAACACCAATAAAAAATAAATTTATTATTAAAAAAATAATAATTACAAAAAAATAAAAAAAATAAAAAGGAAGAAGAAAGAATACGGGACTGAGAGGTGTGCAGCCTGCTAAGCCTAAAATATTAACTGTTTGGTGCTTTATAGAAAAAGTGTGCCTCTTCCTATCTTAGGCCATCTGAACTCTTGTTCCAGTTAGAATAAATGTTTAGTACCCCATGGTGGGAAAATTTTAGTTATTAAAACTTTAGCAATGTTTAGATTATAAAATTAGCATTCTGAACAACTCAAATATATATATATATATATATATATATATATATATATAAATATATATATATATATAAATTCTAACTCTTTGCTCTATATTTTAAGTTTTTCTTTTAATTCCAGTTAGCTAATGCACAATGTTCTATTAGTTTAAGGTGTTGTATAATATAGTGATTCAGTAATTCCATACATCACATGGTGCTTGTCATGACAAGTGCCCTCCTTCATCCCCGTCACCTGTTTCACCCACTCCCCACACCCCTTTCTGCTGTAAAGTTTAGCAATTTTTAGGGGAGTTACTCTCAAGTACCAGCACAGCTTTAACGTGGTATTGCTCCCTTAGCTTTACTAAGCTTAAAGCTTTATTAGTTACATAGATGCTTTGTTAGTTAAAAACAAACAAAAACAATCAAAAAAACCTCCCAAACCCTATTCTTCTAAGCATATATGCAAGTCACAGCCAGTAGAGGAGATTTCATAGCAATGGCATATAATTCACAAGCTCCTGTAAATTGATTTTTCAGTCTTAACAATGATGAATTTGTTGGTTGTTTTCATGTCTCCACAAAACCTGTATTATTGTGTGACATTTGTTTAAATGAAGGTTGAATATTTTTTAAAGATTTTATTTATTTATTCATGAGAGACAGAGAGAGAGGCAGAGACACAGGCAGAGGGAGAAGCAGGCCCCATGCAGGGAGCCCGACGTGGGACTCGATCCAAGGTCTCCAGGATCACGACCTGGGCCAAAGGCGATGCTAAACTGCTGAGCCACCTGGGCTGCCCATGAAGGTTGAATTTTAAAGCCTGTTGTTTTATTCTGGAAAGATTAAAATACCTTTTAATTCTTTTGATTTTTCATGCAGATTTCCAGTTCTTAAATATTTTGTAAGTATCAGCTGAGTGTTTTACCGTGTTTATTCTTTCTTTTCATGTCTGTCTGTAAAATCGCAAAGAGATGTGAAAGAGTCAAGTTATGTGAAAGGAAATGCTTCTTTTCAAGACCTATGGCCTTGTACTCATTGCTACTAAAGTGAGATATTCACTAGAGTAGACCAGCCTTTCTTTCCTTTTAGTAAACAGTGTCATTCAAACCTTTTAATTATTTCTATTAAAAGCTGCAGAGGAGCTTTGGCTTAATGACCACGATGGGAGCATGTTTTGGGGGAAAATGTGTAAGAAAAGAAAATACTAATTTTGTCAAAGTTTGTGGAAATAAAATTGAAGAGAGAAGGAGAGTGTGCAGGCAAATATGCTTTGTAATAAATGAGCCAGAAATCAAATATACATCCAAAATGTGGTATGATAAAAATTATCAAACTTTAAATTGGGATCCAAATATGCAGTATCAAATATCAAAAATAAAATATGTTGTGCCTAAATAGAAAAACCTTTATTCCTAACTGAAAATTTTATTTTCAAACAAAAGTCAGTGTGGAGATGCCTCCTAAGCTTGGTGCTTTGCCCTGGGTTGACCTTACTCAGCTATTTGACATCCAGTAAGTTCTCTGAACTGAGTTTCCTGATTTGAAAAAAGAGCATCCCTAACAAACTTAAGATTTTTCTAGGAGGCACAAACGATACAGCATGTACTAGGACTCTTTAAATAATAAAGCGATATATAAATATTAGATGTTGTTTTTATTAAATCAGTGCTTGCTTTTCTCCGTATTTCTTAACTTTTCCAAATACTGCTGTATAAAAGGAGACATTTCATATATATATTCATGCCTTTATATTCAAGGCAGTGATCGGTGACACCTACACTCTTCTTCTGAAATGTTTTAAACTTCAATTAAAATAATGTCTTAAATCTATGTCTGCTCGGAAATGAAAAGAAGTGCAAAACACACAACTTACTGATGCTGAGAATGCTGAAGAAAATACCATATGACATGCATTTGTTCATAAATTATACATGTGCCCTCTCTGCGAAGCCCAACTTCAATGAAACGCAACTACTTTAAGCATCTCAAATTCTCGATGTGACCTTTCAAAGTGAGGGTGAAATCTCAAATACAATATACCTGAATCTTCACTAATTATCTTTCCATTCAGATATCTTTGTAAGTATTTATTCAGTTGCTTTAAAAAAAAATCAGAAAAAAAACAAGGAAACAAGACAAAAAATCAAAAGCCCAGAGGTATTCTCAGCATGTCTGGGTTTACATGCTGGAATGATGTGTCTACAGATTTTCCTACTTTGTCTTTTCTGATATTCATCCCTTTATAATAGCATAAGGACCAGAAGGAGCTTAGTGGAAGGAGAGCCTGGTTGCCAGTAGGTCCGGGCTCTGTTTTGTTTTCTCTCCTCACATGTGATGCATTTGGGATCCAGCTTGTACTAAGTTTCCCCTCTCTTCTCCTCAGGGCTCATCTCTGTGCCACTGCTCTTCTTCCCTTCTCCCTTAACCCCCCGCCCCCCCACCGCCCCCCACTCAGAAGTACTCGGTACAAGTCCCGCAATTCTGTATTTTATATTATGTTGTTGACTTCTGTTTTCCTGGGAACTTCACCATATTCAGGGAGCGGGTGGCAGTGGGTGGGGGTGAGTAGCCCAGGTCTTAACAATGATGAGTTGTGTAATTACTCTGCTTAAAACTCTCTAATGGATTTCCTTCCGGTATGCTTAAAATGCAATCCACAGCAGGCTCATGGTTTGCAGGCCCTCCTTGCTCTGCCTTCACCTCGCCCAACATCTTCTACCATGTTCTTCCTTTCTTCACTGTATTCCAGAAGCACTGGCTTCCTTACCATCCTGGAACATGCAAAGTATGCTCAGTATGTGCATGCTGTATATGTAATTTAATATGTACCAACATAACACATATTATGCAACTTAGTGTAATATACATATATTATATATAGTATTATTTATATATTTGTATGATTTATTTATTTATTTATTATTTACTTATTTATATTTATTTATTATTTCTTAGCTGCCTCACTATGCATGTGAATACATAAATGCCAGGAGAACAGAAACTCTGTCTTATTTACTCCTGTAACCCCAGTGACTTGAGCAATATACTGTACATAGAGGCTCTTAGCTATTTCCTGAGTCAATGAATAAATAAGTGATTGGATCAGTGAATGAACGCATATATGAATGAATCATCCCACCACAAGGGCTGAAATTGAGTCTCATCAAGTTAGGTGCCCACCCCTGCGGCTACTGTGTGGCATCTACCTCTCCTGATTCTGGTGGACGGTGGGTAACATGTTAAAGAAAACCTAGGGGCAGCCCAGGTGGCCCAGAGGTTTAGCACTGCCTTTGGCCCAGGGTGTGATCCTGGAGACCCGGGATCGAGTCCCATGTCAGGCTCCCTGCGTGGACCCTGCTTCTCCCTCTGTCTGTGTCTCTGCCTCTCTCTCTCTCTCTGTCCCTCATGAATAAATAAATAAAGTCTTAAAAAAAAAAAGAGACAGAGAGAAAATCTAGCTGCTGTTACTCAAAGAAAGAGAAGTTGCTCAGGAGGAGAAGAATAGATACCTCCCTTTTTGCCACCCCCCCTTTTTTTTCTGCCATTAATACCTTGGAATAGGTTGTCCTATACTATTTTCTCCTATTCCCTTCTCTCAAAATCTTATTAATTCTTCTTTTGAAATATAATATCCGTCTTTTTTTTCACTTTAACAGTAAATAGGTTATATTCTCAAGTTTTATTAAATTGCTTATACAAATTTAAAGTCATGAGCCATGACTTCAGGATCTGCACTTTTTATGTCAAGTCTTTAAAAAGCAGTTTAAAGCCTCCTGTATTTTTCCACACCATTTCAGTTCTTTTCCATGAATTTGAAGAGCCTCATAGTCATTCACAGCCTCCACTGCCTCATCCTGGGGAGAATCAACCAACTGTCTGCCCAACAAAAGCTCAGGGTCACCAGGAGAGGCCTCTTGAGCTAAAGCCCCAGGCTCACATGTAGTTAACCAGCTGGACTTGTGTTCTGTTTTTTTTGTTTTGTTTTGTTTTGTTTTTTAATTCTATTTTTATTTTTTTATTTCTCTTTTAGTGTTGTTCCTCTGGTCAGATGATTACACTTTCTTTTTTTAAACTTTTTTTTTAATTGGAGTTCAATTTGCCAACATATAGCATAACACCCAGTGCTCATCCTGCCAAGTGCCCCACTCAGTGCCCATCACCCAGTCACCCCCACCCCCCGCCCACCTCCCCTTCCACTACCCCTTGTTCATTTCCCAGAGTTAGGAGTCTCCCATGTTTTGTCACCCTCACTGATATTTTCACTTACTTTCTCTCCTTTCCAGTTATTCCCTTTCACTATTTTTTATATTCCCCAAATGAATGAGAACATATAAGGTTCGTCCTTTTCTGACTGACTTATTTCACTCAAATAATAACCTCCAATTCTATCCACGTCGAAGGAAATGGAGGTAATTCGTCATTTCTAATGGCTGAGGAATATCCCATTGTATACAGAGACCACATCTTCTTTATCCATTCATCTTTTGATGGACACAGGCTCCTTCCACAGTTTGGCTATTGTGGACATTGCTGCTAGAAACATCGGGGTGCAGGTGTCCCGGCGTTTCCCTGCATCTGTATCTTTGGGGTAAATCCCCAACACTGCAATTGCTGGGTCGTAGGGCAGATCTATTTTTAACTCTTTGAGGAACCTCCACACAGTTTTCCAGAGTGGCTGCACCAGGTCACATTCCCACCAACAGTGTAAGAGGGTTCCTCTTTCTCCACATCTGCTCCAACATTTGTGGTTTCCTGCCTTGTTAATTTTCCCCATTCTCACTGGTGTGAGGTGGGATCTCATTGTGGTTTTGATCTGTATTTCCCTGATGGCCAGTGATGCGGAGCATGTTCTCATGTGCTTGTTGGCCACGTCTGTGTCTTCCTCTGTGACATTTCTGTTCATGTCTTTTGCCCATTTCATGATTAGATTGTTTGTTTCTTTGCTGTTGAGTTTAATAAATTCCTTATAAATCTTGGATACTAGCCCTTTATCTGATACGTCATTTGCAAATATCTTCTCCCATCCTGTAGGTTGTCTTTTAGTTTTGTTGACTGTTTCTTTTGCTGTGCAGAAGCTTCTCATCTTGATGAAGTCCCAATAATTCATTTTTGCTTTTGTTTCTCTGGCCTTCATGGGTGTATCTTGCAAGAATTTGCTGTGGCCAAGTTCAAAAAGGGTGTTGCTTGTGTTCTCCAGGATTTTGATGGAATCTTGTCTCACATTTAGATCTTTCATCCATTTTGAGTTTATCTTTGTGTATGGTGCAAGGGAGTTGTCTAGTTTCATTCTTCTGCATTTGGATGTCCAATTTTCCCAGCACCATTTATTGAAGAGACTGTCTTTCTTCCAGTGGATAGTCTTTCCTCCTTAATCGAATATTAGTTGACCATAAAGTTCAGGGTCCACTTCTGGGTTCTCTATTCTGTTCCATTGATCTATGTGTCTGTTTTTGTGCTAGTACCACACTGTCTTGATGACCACAGCTTTGTAGTACAACCTGAAATCTGGCATTGTGATGCCCCCAGCTATGTTTTTTTTTTTTTTTTTTTTTTTTTTTTTTAATATTCCCCTGGCTATTCGGGGTCTTTCCTGATTCCACACAAATCTTAAGATGATTTGTTCCAACTCTCTGAAGAAAGTCCATGGTATTTTGAAAGGGATTGCATTGAATGTGTAAATTGCCCTGGGTAACATGGACATTTTCACAATATTAATTCTTCCAACCCATGAGCATGGAGTGTTTTTCCATCTCTTTGTGTCTTCCTCAATTTCTTTCAGAAGTGTTCTGTAGTTTTTAGGGTATAGATCCTTTACCTCTTTGGTTAGGTTTATTCCTAGGTATCTTATGCTTTTGGGTGCAATTGTAAATGGGATTGATTCCTTAATTTCTCTTTCTTCAGTCTCATTGTTAGTGTAGAGAAATGCCACTGATTTCTGGGCATTGATTTTGTATCCTGCCACACTGCCGAAGTGCTGTTTGAGTTCTAGCAATCTTGGGGTGGAGGCTTTTGGGTTTTCTAGGTACAGTATCATGTCATCGGCAAAGAGGGAGAGTTTGACTTCTTCTTTGCCGATTTAAATGCCATTTATTTCTTTTTGTTGCCTGATTCCTGAGGCTAGGACTTCTAGGACTATGTTGAATAGCAGGGGTGAGAGTGGACATCCCTGTCTCATTCCTGATCTTCGGGGAAAGGTTCCCCGTGCTTCCCCCTTGAGTATGATATTTGCTGTGGGCTTTTTGTAGATGGCTTTTAAGATGTTGAGGAATGTTCCCTCTATCCCTACACTCAAGAGTTTTGATCAGGAATGGATGCTGTATTTTGTCAAATGCTTTGTCTGCATCTATAGAGAGGATCATCTGGTTCTTGGTTTTTCTCTTGCTGATATGATCAATCACATTGATGGCTTTACCAGTGTTGAAGCAGCCTTGCATCCTAGGGATAAATATCACTTGGTCATTGTGAATAATCTTCTTAATGTATTGTTTGATCCTGTTGGCTAGTATCTTGGTGAGAATTTTTACATCCATGTTCATCAGGGATATTGGTCTATAATTCTCCTTTTTGATGGGGTCTTTGTCTGGTTTTGGAATTAATGTGATGCTGGCCTCATAGAACGAGTTTGGAAGTACTCCATCTCTTTCTATATTTCCAAATAGCCTTAGTAGAATAGGTATGGTTTCTTCTTTAAACGTTTGATAGAATTCCCCTGGGAAGCCATCTGGCCCTGGACTTTGTGTCTTGGGAGGTTTTTGATGACTGCTTCAATTTCCTCCTTGGTTATTGGCCTGTTCAGGTTTTCTATTTCTTCCTGTTCCAGTTTTGGCAATTTGTGGTTTTCCAGGAATGTGTCCATTTCTTCTAGATTGCCTAATTTATTGGTGTATAGCTGCTCATAATAAGTTTTTTAAATCGTTTGTATTTCCTTGGTATTGGTGGTGATCTCTCCTTTCTCATTCATGATTTTATTAATTTGAGTCTTTTCTCTCTTCTTTTTAATAAGGCTGGCTCATGGTTTATCTATCTTATTAATTCTTTCAAAGAACCAACTCGTTTTGCTGATCTGTTCCACAGTTCTTCTGGTCTTGATTTCCTTGAGTTCTGCTCGAATCTTTATTAACTCTTTTCTTCTGCTGTGTGTAGGAGCTATTTGCTGTTTTTTCTCCAGCTCCTTTTGATGCAACGTTAGCTTTTGTATTTGAGTTCTTTCTAGTTTTTGGATGGATGCTTGTAGTGCGATGTATTTCCCCCTCAAGACTGCTTTTGCTATATCCCAAAGATTTTGAACAGTTGTATCTTCATTCTCATTAGTTTCCATCAATCTTTTTAATTCTTCTCTAATTTCCTGGTTGACCCTTTCATCTTTTAGCAGTATGGTCCTTAACCTCCATGTGTTTGAAATCCTTTCAAACTTCTTCTTGTGCTTTAGTTCTAATTTCAAAGCATTATGGTCTGAAAATATGCATGGTATTATCCCAGTCTTTTGGCATCAGACCTAATAAGTGACCCAGTATGTGGTCTATTCTGGAGAAAGTTCCATGTGCACTTGAGAAGAATGTGTATTCAGTTGCGTTTGGACGTAAAGTTCTGTAAATATCTGTGAGATCCATCTGGTTTAGTGTATCATTTAAAGCTCTTATTTCTTTGGAGATGTTCTGCTTTGAAGATCTGTCAATTGTAGAAAGCGCTGTGTTCAAATCACCAAGTTTAAGTATATTATTATCTAAGTATGTCTTAACTTCGGTTATTAATTGCTTGATATTCTTGGCAGCTCCCACATTCGGGGCATAAATATTCATGATTGTTAGGTCCTCTTGTTGGATAGACCCTATGAGTGTAATATAGTGTCCCTCTTCATCTCTTACTACAGTCTTTGGGATAAACTTTAATTTATCTGATGAGGATGGCTACCCCTGCTATCTTTTGAGGACCATTTGAATGGTAAATGGTTCTCCAACCTTTTATTTTCAGGCTGTAGGTGTCCTTCTGTCTAAAATGAGCCTCTTGTAGACAGCAAATAGATGGGTCTTGCTTTTTTATCCAGTCTGAAACCCTGCGCCTTTTGATGGGGTCACGTTCAGAGTTACTACTGAAAGATATCAATTTAGTGTCATCATGATACCTATTCAGTCCCTGTTTTTGTGGATTGTTTCATTGGACTTCCTCTTTCTTTTACAGAGTCCCCCTTAATATTTCTTGCAGAGCTGGTTTGGAGGTCACATATTCTTTCAGTTCCTGCCTGTCTTGGAAGTTCTTTATCTCTCCTTCTATTCTGAATGAGAGCCTTGCTGGAGAAAGTATTGTTGGCTGCAGGTTCTTCTCATTTAGGACACTGTATATGCCATGCCATCCCTGTCTGGCCTTCTAGGTCTCTGTGGAGAGGTCTGCTGTTAACCTAATACTCCTTCCCATAAAGTTAGGGATCTCTTGTCTCTTGCTGCTTTAAGGATTTTGTCTTTATCTTTGGAATTTGCAAGTTTTACTATTAAATGTCGAGGTTTTGAGCAGTTTTTATTGATTTTGGGAGGGGGGAGGAATCTCTCTATCTCCTGGATCTGAATGCCTGTTTTCCTTCCCAAGTTAGGGAAGTTCTCAGCTATGATTTGTTCAAATACACTTTCTGGTCCTCCATCTCTTTTGGTGCCCTCTGGAACCCCAATTAAATGTAGATTTTTCCTTCTGAGGCTGTCATTTTTTCCCCTTAACCTATCCTCATGATCTTTTAATTGTTTTTCTCTTTTTTCCTCAGCTTCCTTCCTTGCCATCAACTTGTCTTCTATGTCACTCACTCATTCTTCTAACTTGTTAACCTTCGTCGTTAGGACCTCCAGTTTGCATTGCATCTCATTTAATTGATTTTTCATTTCAGCCTGATTAAATCTAAATTCTGCAGTCATGAAGTCTCTGGAATCCTTTATGCTTTTTTCTAGAACAACCAATAGCTTTATAATTGTGCTTCTGAATTGGCTTTCTGGCATTGAATTGTAGTCCAAATTTGTAACTCTGTGGGAGAAAAGACTGATTCTTTCTTTTGTGGTGAGTTTTCCTTTCTAGTCATTTTGTTCAGTGCAGAGTGGCCAAAAACAACTTGTACTTGATAGAAGCACAAAGTCTTCTCACTGTAGCATTCCAGCTGTTTTCTCTTTAAATCTAAGGCTGAATTCGTAGGTTTTCAGGATGATTTGAAAGTTATCTAGGTAAGTTGGTGGGGACAGGTGACTTAGGGACCCTACTCCTCCACCATCTGGACTTATGTTCTGAAGGCAGCATTTGGTCAGGAGGATCTTTGGTGTACTCTGAGCCTTTGCCATTCCTTTCCTCAGCTCCTTCCTCCAGATAATCTTCAGCAACTTCTGCTTTGCTGCTGTTGTCAAGTCCTTCCTCCATATCCTCCATGTGGTCTAAAACCACATTAACAAGAGACCTCCTAGTTGGGCACTAATCACATTTTTTATTTCCCCTTACCAGCACATTGGCATTGATCCTTAATTGCTGGTTCCTAGTCTTTTTTGCCCCCAATATGATCTTCCACCACCCAGGAACTCCTAAAAATGTGGCTCTTATTCTATCATTTCTTTCAGAAAATGCATGCTAGATTATTTTGTCCATAATTAGAACTTGCTAAAACAACCATGATTTTCCACTATGCACACTTCCTTCCAATTAGACATATCTTTTAATACCTATTTTTGAATATGCTTAATTCATGTTTTTAGGGCATGCACAATTGTAGATCTAAAACGGATTGTGCAAATAAGTCAGCCAAGTCTTTTTTTTTTTTTTTTTTTTTTTTTTTTTTTGAGAGAGAGACATAGGGAGAAGGAATGGAAAAAAAAAAATTGAGGCCTAGAAGAGTACTCATTCAGAACAAAATGTCAGCATGACTACGTCTAGGCCCCAAGTGTCTTAAGGCCTAGACCCGAGTTCCTTCTCTAAGCCAGGAATAATCTGTTCTTTGCTGTGTCCTACTCTGCTTGCCTCTATCTCCCTAACATCGTTCTGCCCTCCTGTCCAGCTAGTCTCTCTCTTTTTTTTTATGTTTGCATAGTTTTCATAGAACTCCAAATATTACAGAAATTACTACCTATATTGTGCACTTTTGTAGTTTCTTTCAATCTTGCCTTTTGCATTTTTTTCACATATTATTTTAGGCCTATGTTAATGTGTCTTATAATAAGAAATATACTTTTTGGTCTTTGTCCATCATTCCTGGCACATACCTCCTAAAGCCCTTACACTTTCTTAAGTGATAAGTGCAATAAATGTGAAATGGGTATTTATTTTATTGTTATTTATAATAAAATCCTTTGAACCACAGTGTAGTTTGTGCTTGAGGTGATTTTTGGAAAGCCTGTAGATACTCACAAGAAGGGAGTCTGGTTAGCAATGGAACCATCCAGACTTCTGGAGAGTTTAATCATCAATGGCCAATATTTAATGCTTTCACCTCCATAAAACTCTCTGAAGTTGGCGTTTGGAGATATCTTGGACTGGTCAATATGTAGGTGATCTGGGGGGGTGGCACCCCTTGGAGAAGGTTTTTAAGCCCTTCCCACGTATCTTGCTCTGTGTATCTCTTCTCTCTGATCATTGCTGAGTTGTATCCTTTTATGATAAAGCAGTAATTTAGTAAGTAAACTGATTTTCTTAGTTCTGTGAGCTATTCTAGAAAATAATCAGAACTGAGGAGATCATGGGAACCTATCTATAGCTGGTCTGTCAGAAGCAGATGTGAAAAATTAGACTTGAGATTGGCATCTGAAGTGAGGTGGTCTTGTGGGACTCCTCCCCTCACCTGTGGGATTGACTCTATCTTCAAGTAGATAGTGGTCAGAATTGAGTTAAATTATAGGACCTCTAGCTGGTGTTCATGGAGAATTGGAGCATTTCTTGATGTGTGGGAAACCCCATGCATCTGGTGTCAGTGAAGTTTTGGACTAGAGGAGACACATAGGAGACTGTTTTGCTTTGCTTTCTTTCAGGCCTCAAAAGACTATAAATGTCTCAGAGATAGAGGCCCAAAGGAGTAACTTGGTGGTAGTGGTATAAATATTTATATACCATCACCTGGCACTACAGCAAGTATATCCTCAAATGGAATAAATGGGAGTGACTCAGTCAGTTAAGCATTTACCTTGGGCCCGGGTCTTGGTTTTGAGCCCCATGTTAGGCTCCCTGCTCAGTGGGGAGCCTGCTTCTCCCTCTCCCTCTGCCAGCTGCTCCCCCTATTTGTGCTCTCTCTGTCAAATAAATAAGTAACATCTTAAAAAAGCTTTAAAATGGAACAAACATGTAATTTTCATTTATTTGCCTTAAATCTTCTAAATTATGATTGTCAATTGCTTTCAATCTTCCTTGAATTATAATTTTATTACTGACATTTTCCCTATTATTAGATTGTGATCATTTTGAGTGTAGTGTCTATGGCTTTAGACAGCTTATGCCCCCCATATTATCTTGCTTGATACTTACTATGGAATTGATGTTTTACTAATGTTTCCTGAATGAATGATAGCCATGCCCGAAGAAAATCCATTTGTTCTCTGCTGAAAAAACATAAACAGTGTAAACTTATCAATGTAAAGAAGGTTTATGGGAAGTCACTCTTTCGACAGAATCTTGTGTAAATGAAAAATATGGAAGAGACACATTTCTGATTGACTCCTAAACTCTGTAAATGTGTTTATGCAAATAAAAAGGTAGAAAACCCTGGCCACTTGCACAATATATTTGATTGTTCTTTTTATTGAACTGATGTTCGAAAAAAATTCAAAGTATGATGGCATGGGAAGGTAACATAGAGAAGATTTTGAAAAAAGCAAGAAAAATAGTTGGAGTCTGAAAAATTGTAATTTAAATGCAAAATATTAGAACTCATAGTTTAAATATTTACTGGATATACCCACTGCAGTGGGTACCATATAGTGTTTCATTCTTCTAATTTATGTGCATTTTCACCTTTGAAAGGACCCGTAGAAATTTTGGCCTAGTTTAAAACCAGACTCGCTTTCAAAAAAAGGAAGTATAGTAGCTTTGTTCAAATTGTTTATAGTAGAAAATATAAAACACTGCCATTGGTAAGAAAATTTAGTTGTATTTTACCACACAGAGAATGTGATTGTTTCCAAAGTACATTTTTCTTGAATTTTTTAAATCCCCCCCCTTGTTTTTTTTTTTTTTTTTTTTTTTTTTTTTGCAGGCATTTCCTGGAAACATCAACTCTGACAGTGTGGTTCGGCATGATTTACAGCATCCGGTTATTGCCCGCTACGTGCGCATAGTACCTCTGGACTGGAATGGAGAAGGCCGCATTGGGCTCAGAATTGAAGTCTATGGCTGTTCTTATTGTGAGTATCTGTTGAAATTTGTGGGGGATTTTGTCATCTTCATTTAGTCAGTAACTTGTTTAATTGTGATTATTTAACATTACTTGCTTTCTCTGACAGTAAACTACCTTGTTGTTATATATAGATAATATGTAAGTTTATTTGTATGTTATAAATAAATTTTTACATCTTTACACAAACACACATATACAAATACCTTAAGCGAAGGATTTGGAAAGTGATTTTTGGTCAGTAGACTAAAATGACAAAGCTTATTAATTAGGTTGCCCAAAGTCTTATGCAATATTTAAAAAGCAGAAACTTACAGTATTATCCATCATTTTGACTCTTTGTGATAGATTTTGAATGCATTCTTGAGACCTGCCTTCCAATTCTCATCAGTTTCATATTTTACTGTTTTAAAGCTAACCACTAAGTTTTAATGTCAGTGATATTTTATGTCTGTGAGTTTTATTTGCTCCTTTTAATAATTGACTTGGTCACCTAAGACAATTCTTTTCTTTTAATCATGTTTTAAACTCTTTTTTTTTGTATTTCTCAAATGCACTATATATATATATATATATATATATATATATATATATATATATATAATGTCTAATGACTCTAATATATGGATTTTTGGAGATCTTAGCTCTGCTGTCTTGCTTCTACAAATTTTTACCAGTAGTGTTCCCCTCCTCTTCTGTCTTTCTCTCTTCTTTACAGCCCTCTTATATGCCTATCCTTTTCTTCTCCATCTTCTTGACTTTGACCTTAGTTTCTTCAAACTTCATCTGCAGAATATCTTTCAGGCCAAAATTGATGATGGATTCATCTACCAAAGATTTATCCTTGCTTATTTGCTTCTGTGATGGCAGTGCCAACACAGAATTAGATTGTTTGAGCTATTTTGAGGCCCTGATTAGTACAGATTCAATCAGCAAATACACGATTTGCAAATACTGGTTTTAGAACATGAATTCTTTGGTAAAATATTTCCCTCCTCCTAGGAGTCTGCTATTAGTCTATCCCCTACCCTTCCTATAGACCCGTAAAAATAATAGCTCACTATAACCAGAAGATGGCAGATGACGTACTGGCAAGCTTTTTAAAATTAACCAAACATTTGGTAGTTTATAATAAAAATATATCTAAAGCTGTCATCTCTGTACAAATTAGTTAGAGAGATTAGTGAAAATAGTAGCTGTCACGATAACCAAATCATATTTATTTATTCATGGGCAACAGTACAGACCGAATTGGTTACTTACTACAAAGAAGCCATGGGGATCATTTAAAAATTCTAGAGTTGTTTATTTTATTTGGTTATCAGTTTATTATAGCAAAGACAATGAATAGAGAGGCATAGAGATTTGGTTCTTCGGGACAATGTAGATCTTCAGGAGGAAGATTTAACCTGTTAGGAGAAGCCTAAGATGAGCCTTGACATAAATTTGGATTCTCGCCATGTGGTCTGAGCATTATGGATAGAGAACTCTGTATTCACACATATTCTAACTGTCAGCACATTGGGAAGACCAAGACAAAATGTGGTATTTTTTCTCTGCATGATGGATTTTCTAAGGAGCATGTTCAGCTTTCAGTAAATGAAAAAATATGTAATACTCTTCATGGAAGCCATGATGTGTGTAATTTATTTTATTAATAATTACTTACTGAGAACTTTTTATGTGTCATGAAATATGCTGAATGTTAGTAATACCACAGTGAATAAGGAAAAGATGCTAATGGGAGACAAGGTGGGACAATTAATATAGCAATATTTATTAGGATAAAAATAGTGAAAGTTAAAAATTCACCCAGAGACACATCACCTGAGTGATAGAACCAAAAACAAAAACCAGTGAGTCTGGTACAAAGCCAGAGCTCACAACCATTGTTCTACTTTCCTACTCCTTAATTCCAACAAAATGAAAAACGATGTGAGCATCACTTAAGTCAATAAAAGAATCACCTTAGATTCTTGACACCTTAGAAGCACCCATCAGGACCCCCCTCCCCCCAGTTACTACTGCTTTTTTTAAAGGTAAAATAAACCTGATTTTTATCCTCATAGATTAGTTTTACATTTTTTTTTTGTTTTGTAAAAATGGAATCCTAAAATATATATTTTTTCCCATCTGACCTCTTCTCTTCAAACTAATAATTGTAAGGCTTATTCACACTGTTATTGAAGGTACTTGATTATTTTCATTGACACTCTTATTCTACTGTATGAATAGTCTAAAATTATTCATTTTATATTAATGAACATTTGAATTGTTCAGTTTTTGGTTATTTTAATAGAAGTGCTATAAACATTCCTTGGGGGTGTTGGCTTAGAGTAGGGTAATACTAAGTTAGGTTAGGATATATGTATATTTAACTTTTGTCAATGATGATAAAATTTTTTCCAAAGTGGTTGTATCAACTTAGACTTCCACAGCTGGAATTCCTGCTTCTTCACAAATTCAGGCACTTAATATTGATTTGAAGGTTTTAGCCATTCTGGTAGGTGTTCATTATCTCATTTTAATTTTAGTGAACGATTTCCTGATTTTTACAGAGGTTATTCTTGTTCGTTTGCATGCCCTCTTTTTTTGAAGTGTTTGTTGAAGACCCTTGCCTATTTTTTTTTTTAATTGGGTTGTCTTTTATTTATCTATTTCCTAATTGTTTTTGAGTAGTTTTTATAGACAATTCTCTCTCTTTTATTTTATTCTTGTTACAATATCCAGACATGTTGTCTTATTTTTGAGATGGCTTTCTTTAAAAATAATAATTTTAAAGCCAACGCTACCAATGGAGTTATTTTTTTTAAGATTTTATTTATTTATGCATGAGAGACATAGAGAGAAAGAGGCAGAGACACAGGCAAAGGGAGAAGCAGGCTCCATGCAGGGAGCCCGACGTGGGACTCGATCCCAGCTCTCCAGGGTCAGGCCCTGGGCTGAAGGCGGCGCTAAACCACTGAGCCACCTGGGCTGCCCCAATGGAGTTACTTTAGAACTCAACATAAGGGCAGATGCAGTTTGCCCAAAGGCCAATTGTGTGGGGTGAGTCAGGCATGGGTTAACACAGGACAGCACAGTCAATAGTCATTGCCAGTGGATTTGTTACATTGTGAGCTAGTGCTATTGTGGCCTTCTCCGTCTAGCCTGTGCTTTGGCAATCACAAGATGGAATGGAAAAAATATATATATATATGAATATATATATGAATATGAATATATATATATATGAAGCTAAATAGGAAGCTAGGCTTTTCTAGTGTAGAAGCCTCTCTGGGTGGTGGTGGGAGGGAATCTTACACTTTAAGAAAAGGTTATTAACATTATACCAGTAGGTGCCAATGGAGTAAATGATGAGTTGGTAATATAAAATAAAATGGAAAAAAAAAAAAATAAATAAAATAAAATGGAGTACAATGGAAGTTGAAAAATACCACTGTGGTTGGTTGTAGTAAGTTGGATAATGGCCCCTGGAACTGTATCTGTTACTTAATTAGGCAGATTATTTGCAGATAGGATTAAGTTAATGATCGTGACCTTGAGAGATGATCCCAAATTTTCCAAGGGCGTTCTAAGTACAGTGGGTTCTATTTCTCTGAGAGGTGGGCACAGAGAGACTTCACAGGCAGGAAAATGCAAGCTCTGTGACTGTGGAACAGAAATAGTGATATGTTTATAAGTCAAGGAATGTCAACAGCCACCAAAAGCTGGAAGAGGAGAAGGGCAGATTCTCCCTGGAGCCTCCAGAGGAACTGAGGTCCTGCTGACACATTGATTTGAACACAGTGAAAGTAATTTGGGACTTCTGGCCTCCAAAACTATGAGAGAACAGAGCTGTTGTTTTAAGCCACCAAGTTTGGGGCAATTTGTATAGCAGGGACAGGAAACTATGCAAGTATCAATATCATTTTAGGGGGGGAAAGATACAAAAATAGCTCTAGAGCAGTGCTCTTCAGTTGAATTTTAACCAATGATGTAAATGCCCTTGCCCTGCTGTAGTCAACTAGTCACGTTTGGCTGTTGAGCACTTGAAATGTAGCTGAGACAACTGAGGAACCAAATTTTAAATTGTGTTTAATTTTAATTCACTTGAATTTGTACTTAAATAGTATGGCTTAAAAAAATAAATAAAATAAAAATAAAATAAAAAATCAAAAATATAAATATAAATATAAATAAATAAATAAATAAATAAATAAATAAATAAATAAATAGTATGGCAGCTGGGCTACCGTGTTGGTTGGCGCTTCTTATTTTTCTTCCATGTTCTTTTATAGTTTAAAGAACCTACAGCATTTATTTTTTTATTTTTATTTTTTTATTTTATTTTATTTTTTTTTATTTATGATAGGCACACAGTGAGAGAGAGAGAGGCAGAGACACAGGCAGAGGGAGAAGCAGGCTCCATGCACCGGGAGCCTGACGTGGGATTCGATCCCGGGTCTCCAGGATCGCGCCCTGGGCCAAAGGCAGGCGCCAAACCGCTGCGCCACCCAGGGATCCCCGCATTTATTTTTTTAAACGGCATTCTCAGATTTTTTTCCCCCTTCATTTGGAGAATGATGATTTAATCATCCTGCACACAATCTTTATTGTCAAAAAGAGTTGATAACTAGTCATTTCTTTAAGCAGATGCCTAACTGGCCCATTTTCTTAACTAATGTCCAGTTTAGATTATTTTTATTTATCTGTTTTTGAAGAATGCCAATTGTGTTTATATATTTTCCAAGAAAAATACACATTTATAAATAAAAAAATATATACATTAAACATATTTGTGACAGACAACTTTCCTAAAGATACTGTGGTTTAAATTTACCTGTACTGGAATTCAGACTAGAGTGCACCCTTAGAAGATGGCCACCTGTTTGTTTGTTTGTTTGTTTGTTTTCCTTTTACCTTCGTGAACTACTGTGTCAAGAACTTTGATTTTTCAATAAGAAAGAGAACTGTGTATATTTGAGGTTGAAAAGTCAGAAACACCCTTCCATTTTATCCTCTAAAGAGTTAGCACTGTGTACGCTAGGGTCCCAGCAAGGAGAAACTAGGCTTCAATCACTCCTGTGAGAGAGAGAAATGAACTCTCATCTTTCTTGAAACCCCTTAGAGGATTTATCTGAGGTCTGTCTTGAAGTTCCAGGTTCGGGAATGGGGCTGAACTTCTTTTACTTCAAATTTTGCTGGAAGAACTTAGGGAGACATCTCAGCATGAGCACTGCTTTTGTTGGAATGTGTGGCTCCTGTAATTCCCCTTGTGTTTCTCATCTTTCCTCTGTGCAGTTCTTCTGTGATCCCTTTGTCACCTGAGGAATTTGGTACTTCTCAAGATTGCAAATAAAAAGTTCACTTTATTCCAGGTGGAGAAGGTTAGTTCCAGGCCACTAGTTTGAAGCCTTTAGGGCTTCTACTGCTTGTTTCCTGACTTGTCTTGATAGTATGAGTTCCCATTTCAATGAATCTAAACTCATTTTAAATTATTCTGCTCCCTCTACATTTGGTTTTCCCTCAAGTTTAGTTGAATCAAGTGCACGCTGTTATTTTTAAAACTTAGAGATATTCCCCACGTCTTCTGACTCGGTAAACCTTCTCCCAAAACACCAATGCTAATCTTCTTACTCCATATCAGAGGGACTACATGAAGCCGAAGGGAGAAGCCTCAGTCTAATAATTTCTTAAAATCATTTATGGCTGCAGTACTCAAACATTCATTTTACAGAAGCCCTGCACAGTGTACTGGTGGAAACAGTAGCATTGTTGACGACAAATACTATATTAGCTTTTAATCAGTCTTCATAAGCGTAAGGACAGTGCTTTGGGAAAAACCAAGGTACATACAACTAAACTAATTTTTGTATATGCCTTCAGTTTGGATGGATAATCAATAAGGCCTAGATATATCACCCAGTGCAAATCATGGTGGAAAGTAAACACCAGACTAGGGCAGGAAAAAGTGTCAAGAGAAGCCAAGGACAAATAGGAGGACAGAGTTTTGTCCTTTCCATGCTGTGCAGGTGAGATTATCCTCTAACAGGGACCACAGAATGCCGTGCGCTGTTCCCATGCTGCCTGGGCCAGAGGTCGTGACCTGTATATATGTATTGGTTTCTTAGGGTGTCTTAGCAAAGCACCGCAGACTGTGTGGTGTCAGACAACAGGATTTGTTCAGCTACAGTTCTGGAGGTCAGGAGTCTGAAATCAAGGTGTTAGGAGAATTGGTTCCTTCTGCAAGTCCAGAGGGAGAAATTGTTTCATTTGTCTCCCTGAGTTCTGGCGGTTGCTGGCAACCGTGCTCGGTGACATGTTTGTGCATCTTTCTGGTGTTTGTCTTCACTTTTACATGGCCTTTTTCCCCTCTGTGTGTCAGGGTCTGTGTCTTCATGTGGCCTTCTTTTCTCTGTTTTTTAGAGTCTGTATCTTCACATGGCCCTCTTATAAGGATACCACTCATTGGATTTAATATCCACCCTAATCCATTATGACCTAATTTTTTTTTCTTTCAAGATTTTATTTAAATTGTAGTTAGTTAAAAATAAATAAATAATAAATAAATAAATAAATAAATAAATAAATAAATAAAATAAAATAAAATAAAATAAAATAAAATAAAATAAAAATTAATTGTAGTTAGTTAACACATAGCGTAGTATTAGTTCCAGGGGTAGAATTATTGTGAGTCATCAGTTGCATATCACATCCAGTGCTCTTAACATCAACTGCCTTCCTTAATGCCCGTCATCCATTTACTCCATCCTCCCACCCACCTCCCTTCCAACAACCCTCAGTTTGTTCTCTATTGTTAAGAGTGTCTTATGCTTTTCCTCCCTCTCTGGTTTTATCTTGCTTTATTTTTTCTTTCCTTTCCCCTGTGTTCAACTGTTTTGTTTCTTAAATTCCACATACAAGGGGAATCCCTGGGTGGCTCAATGGCTTCCCGTCTGCTTTCGGCCCAGGGCGTGATCCTGGAGTCCCGGGATCGAGTTCCACATCAGGCTCCCTGCATGGAGCCTGCTTTTCCCTCTGCCTATGTCTCTGTCTCTCTCCCTGTGTCTTTCATGAATAAATAAATAAAATATTTAAAAGATTCCGTATATAAGTAAGATCATATGGTATTTGTCTTTCTCTGACTTGTCACTTAACATAATACCCTCAAGTTCTATTCATGTGGTTGCAAATAGTAAGATTTCTTTTCGATGATTGAATAGCATCCCATTGTATATATATCCCACATCTTTATCCATTCATCAGTCCATGGACATTTGGGCTCTTTCCATATTTTGCCTATTTTGGATAGTGCTGCTATAAACATTGGGTGCATGTGCCCTTTCAAGTCACTGTTTTTGTATCCTTCAGATAAATATCTAGTAGGGAGATAGAGCAAAAAGTCCCACTTTTTGAGGAAACTCCAGACTGTTTTCCAAAGTGGCTGTACCAGTTTGCCTTCCCACCAACAGTGTACAAGAATTCCCCTTTCTCCACATCCTTACCACCATCTGCTGTTCCCTGAGTTGTTAATTTTAGCCATTCTGACCATTATGAGATAGTATCTCATTGTGGTTTTGATTTGTATTTTCCCTGTTGCTGAATGATACTGAACATTTTTTCATGTGTCTTTGTTAGCCATTTGTATGTTTTCTTTGGAGAAATATCTATTCATTTCTTCTGCACATTTCTTAACTGGATTTTTTATTTTTTGAGTGTTGAGTTTGATAAGTTCTTTATAGATTTTGGACACTAGCCCTTTATCTGATATATCATTTGCAGATATATTATTTCATTCTGTCAGTTGCCTTTTAGTTTTGTTGATTGTTTCCTTTGCTGTGCAGAAGCTTTTTATCTTGATGAAATCCCAGTAGTTCATTTTTGCTTTTGTTTCCCTTGCCTCTGGAGATGTGTCTAGTAAGAAGTTGCTGTGGTCAAGATCAAAGAGGTTGTTGCCTGTGTTCTCCTCTAGGATTTTGATGGATTCCTGTCTCACATTTAAGTCTTTCATCTATTTTGAGTTTGTTTTTGTGTACGGTGTAAAACAGTGGTCTAGTTTTATTCTTCTACATGTGGCTGTCCAGTTTTTCCAACACCGTTTGTTGAAGAGACTGTTTTTTTTCCACTGGATATTCGTTCCTGCTTTGTTGAAGATTAGTTGACCATAGAGTTGAGGGTCCATTTCTGGATTCTCTATTCTGTTCCATTGATCTTTGTGTCTGTTTTCGTGCCAGTACCACCCTGTCTTGATGACCACAGCTTTGTATTAGAACTTGAAGTCCAGAATTCTGATGCCTCTAGCTTTGGTTGACCTAATCTTAAAGTAACTAATTATATCTGAAAAGATATAATAAATATCCAAATAAGGTCATGTTTAGAGTTTCTGGGTGGATATTAATTTTGGAAAACACCTGAAGTCACTAAAATTACTAAGAATTTCTGTTTAGATAAATTTAGCTGGGCAGAGAAATAGGTGGTTTTGGAAGTCTACTCAAGTTTTCTTATTTAAATTACATATTTAACTTTGTGTAATATAAAAGAGTCCCAGTTACTTGTATTTTGTGTTCACACATGCATGCGTGCACACACACACACGAAGTAAAAGATTTATTGTTTGGCTTGGGGATCAATATATTGTGACACTGACTCACCAATACCATTAGCATTTATTGAATTCTATTTGTGAAGAAGCATTTTGCTAATTTTAAATCTAAAGTGCAAATCTGACCATATCATACCTGTGGCTAAGACATTTTAATGGTGCTACATTGCCTAAAGTCCAAGGTGTTAGCTTGAAATATAGTGCCCTTCTTGTTACCTCTGCAGTCTTACATCCTCTCATTTCCATGTTGCACTCCGTGCTCCAATAATACAAATTATTCCTATTTCCCAGGACATGCTCTGCGTATTTGACATGCTTTTGTCCAGGATATTCTCTCCAACCACAATATCCTCTCTACTCTTCACCTCCTTAGTCTCTTATCTCTAGGATTCAGTTAAGATGCAACTTTCAACAAGAAGACTTCTCTGAATTTCCAGAATGAACCACATTTTTTAACACCCGTTACACTGTGTGAATATTTCCAATGAAGTCTTTATCATAGTATTCCAAAATATAGCAGAGTGTGAGATGCTGGGGGAGAGGGCAGACACAGTTACCGTATTTGTTCTTGACATCCTGTCAATGATCAGATTGTACGCAAGTAATATTTGCTGAACTGAGCTAATATCAGATGTAAACGATGCAGGCCTAATTTACTCCTCCCATGAAAATTGATTACTCTTTGATGCTAGATAGATTCTTTTCTTACTTGAACAGGGTATGATTCTGTTCCATCATATTGAATGGTGCTATAGATGCACTGTGTACAGTGTTGAAAGACTTGCTGAACTGACTGTATTCATAGATGTTCCAAAAGAGTCCTATAAAGCAAAGAATTTAGTATTTGTTTTTGATTTCAGTGTTTCAAGACCTCGTGCTATTTCTATTTAAGATTATTTTCAATCACAATTTCATGAGGCTTCTTCCTGAATTATAAATATGTAAATTGCTTATCATCAGAGCAAAAATATCACTTTTATTAGTTAATTTGAACTTTATACCTAGATTAATGTGAAAATAAAAGCAAATCAATATAAAAATAGATTTAATAGCTATCAAAGCCAAGTTTACATGGTAAAGAGATAATTAACATTGTCATGTAGTAAGTTATATATGAAGGACATGCTCTATTCTTATATGCAAGTAGATAAAAAGTAAATTTGATATGTTATAACTAGAACTTCTCTTGTCATTAAGAGAAATGGAACTTCAATTGAAGCAGATATATTCTTCACATATACTTCTTTGAAAAGTAGTTTGTATTTCAAACTGGAATTGGAATACTTTGTAATAGAAAGATTATCTCTATATCTAATTGTGGCTCACCTTGATGGTAATAATGCAGCAACTGAAGATTATTGTAGCAGGTCAAAAATATTTTTGAGATGGTGAAAAATAAACTGAATCATTTGTGTTACGCTTTTGACTTACTTGGCAATGTAAATTTAAAGGTATAAGTATTATAAGATAATACCTTATTGTCATTTTATACAATAAAAAGTCAGATAGATACTTGGTGAGTCTCATTCCGGGATTGACATTTGAGGGTGACATTTGCATTGAAAGGAAATTTACGATACAAAAAACAAAGAATTACATTCTCATTTTTCATGTCTGTGAGATGCATGCTACCAGCATTAAATTATTTTTTTCCAGTGTAATTTATTTTACTTGGAAAGTAGTTACTATTGAGTCTATTCAATGAGAAAACATGGTAAGCATAAGTAAGTTTCTACTTAGATACAAGACAGTCACAAATGACAGCTAGTTCATATTTTGGAGAAATAGTTATTCAGACATTGATTTAGAGTTAGATTTACATTGTATTGCTTACTACAAAAATCTAATTTCAATGATTACCCTCAAGAATTTTCTAAGTTAACATATAAAATCAACAGTGATGACTTAAAGTAAACCAAAATTATTGATACAGAATAACACGTAATCATACCCGTGTGCAGTTCTGAATTAGGAGGAGCAGTATACTCTGCTGTGGAATGAGAGATGATATATTTTTTATGGTAAATATTAGTTCAGAATTCTTTTCATAAAATAATTTTCCAAGAAAAACATACATTTTAAAGTAAGGCATACACATGTTCTGATAACTGGTTGAAGATTAGAATAAAATAATGAAAAATAACCATGCTTCAGCGTGGTTTACAAATAAGGCATTTTGATTAACACAAAGAGTTGTATGCATACTCTAAAAGAACTTTAAAAAGTTCCCAGGAGGCCTACCAGCACAATCACTTTTACTAATGAGGAAACCAAGATCCACGGGGTTATGTGACTTGCATAAGTGAGTTAACTACAGACCTAGAAATCCTTCATCACAATTGGAACCATTGCTCCTTCTCTGTCATTTGATACCTCTCTCCTCTGGCTAATTCTTCTTTTCTTCTCCACCCACAGGGACTTTTTATAATCATAGTGATGGCCTACAGAAAATATTATTTTGTAGATTCTAATGACTATAAAAATTGGCCCACGGTTCTCACTATGAGAACATATAGAAGGGGATATTCAGCAAGAAAAATATATCAACCGTATTGTACATCCCACGTGTCCAACAGGAAAATTTAAAGAACTGGTGGTCATAATACACTCATTTAAGGACAGCTTGTAAATGACATAACTCAAGCTTTCTTGCATTTTGGTATAGAGAGTTTATCAACCTCAGTCAGAGCATTCCCTCTGGGAACCCCAGCTCCTGAGATGTTTTCACTACCTTTTACATATAGGTGAAACCTTATACATGTTAGTTGATTGCAAAGAGTGTGAAAATCAAAATTACAGTTATGGAGTCCATCAACATTTCACTTAAAATCCCTGATTAACGTGAGGAAAGAAGTAAAACTTAAAACACTGCAAATATATACTAAGAGATTCTTTTAATACCTTTTATTCTTGAGTTGTTAGTCTTAATTATCACCTATTTAAATTAGCTTAGCTAGGGAGAAAAGAGCAAATATTTAAGATGGCACTTACCGTCCTCATCAATTAAAAGTAACCATATAATAAAATAATAATTTAGTATGCTCACTTCAACCTTCCAGCAATGCAGATTATTTGGATATATCCCATAAAGAGTAAAAATCACTCATTTAAAAACATTTAATAACTTTATTCCTATTAGACTAGTATCAGATTTTTATACCTAGAATTGAAAAAATTATCATTTTTTTAAACTTCTATTGTCATTGGAATATATATGAACATTTTCTTATGCTCCAGAGTATTATATTAGTCTTTTCAGACTTCATGCTTGTTTTGGTGGACGGGAAGAGTTGAAGAACCTGCTGTCTGTTCCATTTCACTTCTAGTTAATGGGAGAATGATCCTAGGGAAGGGGGCAGGTAACTTAGACCTATCTCTTTGTAATAAACATTCTGATACTGATAACTGCACCCCCTCCACTCCCAAATAATTAACTTTTCTAGGAAGAAAGTCCTATGGAATATTTTGGGCATTCCTGTTATGAATCTATTTTATGTTGCTTATGGTAAACATATTTAGCTTCTTTGGATTTATGAACATGACTCCCTGGAGAATAACTCCTAAGCTGGGTGATCATTGAAGTGTTAAATGGAGATTTTTTTCATGACCTGAATGCTCAGGAATAAGTAGAACTATGCCTGATCCTTGAAATAAGGGAAGATTTTTAGCTAGGGGAACTCAACCCTGGGAAAAGAGCTGTAGGGGGAACTTCTAGTTAGGCCACTTGAGACCTGTACTTTTCTCAGATGCCCAGGGTACCCATAATACTGGACCTTAATTTTAGGCCCCATACTACAGCCTTGTGATTGCTTTTTTCTTGAAATGATTGACAATATTGGTCTCTGGCTAGGACTGTTATTTGTATAAATCTGATTTACCCATCTGATTGTAATATCACTACATGGCTTGTATTAATTACTAGCCTTAGTGAAATCAACAGCATTGTAAAGCCTCATGCAACATTTTTTTTTTCTATCCTGCTATCAACCTACTGTTTATTAGCTATTTATTGGTCTGTACTATTTTGAACCTGCTGTGTCAGCCATATTTGTGCATCATGCAAAATGAATTTAGAGAATGGGCAAGATGGGCCAGTGACTTCTTACACTTAATTTAAAATGTAAATGTTATAGTTGGGGGTGGGGAGAATTTTATTTCCTATGACATTGTGCTTATATAGAAAAGATAATTCCATTTCTTGAATCATTTTAGAAGGTTTTTCCACGTTGTAAAGGACAAGATGAGAATCTGACTGAGATCACTCACCGTAAGTGTTTGAGCACAATTGATTTAACAGCCACTCTGTTAAACTCTACTCCAAATTTAGATAAGTTGTGTCCATCTGTTATAGGAATGCTTTTTTGGTGACCAGAAATAAATTGTATTTACCAGTTCTAAAGTCAACAATCAAAAAGCAAGTTCAGTAATGGTACAGAAAACCCCAGTGAGAAGCGAGAAGCATATCTGAGGGGTAGGATAGAATAGGGGGTTTCAATTCATTTTTCAGATGAGCTTTTTTCAACAGTTTCAGGTAAAACACCACACACATTCATTTAGAACTGTTCTATAAAGCATTTCTCTGAATTCAAGATCATAGAATGGCTGGAAAATGCATTATGTTTTTTTTTTTTTTTCCTCTGTCAACCAACAATGTAGACTCATTCTGGACTGTCCAACAGCCAGTTAGCATGGCAACAGAATCTCTCACATCTCGCCCATGACCTTCCATAATCACCCGAAATCCCCTCACCTCTTGTTTTTATGATTTGTGCCACTCATTATCCTTTTATTCTCTATTCTTGCTCTTGTTCTTTCCAAAATAAAAGAATTTTTAAAACAAATCATATTTTAGACTTTCACAAGGTCTCTCATCCATGACATGTGATGTTTTTGGCCAGATAGATAATTCATTGCTGAGCACGGGGGCAAGACGACATTCAGTGTAGAATCTTCAGCAGCATCACTGGCCTCTACCCATTAGATGCTAGTCATACATCACTCCTTGTCCAGTTGTGACTACCAAAATAGACACCAGACATTAAGAAATGTCTCCTGTGGGGGGCAACATTGCCCCTTAGTGGGAACTGCTTGTATGGATCATACTTGTCATTTGGTCATTGGACTGTTATATTGCTGGGCACTATAAAATAAAGAAAATAGACACATCGTAAGAATTAATGTTTAGTTTTCATTTAATCTATATTTTAGTGCCTGCTATGTGCATGTGGAGATTTCCTAAGACTTCGTATTGATAAGGGTGATAATCATGATACTATAGTATGCTCATAGTTCTAGATCTCTGTGTATATACTGGAAGTAGAAACTCCTGTATCATCTTATTAGCATAAATATTGCGAGAAAAATGACCCCCTGGATTCTTGTATCTTTTATCTTTGCTATTTGTGGAGAATCGTGCAAAAGTTTTTACACATTTTAAAAATATAAGCTGTTTTAAGTTGCCAATTCATTGACACTCTGCCATATTTTATATCGTCTTTTCAATTAGGATCAGCTTGGCTCTGTATTCTTCTTTAGTTAATTTTGCATTTTCTTTAATGTGAATTCATATTTGGGATCAAGATCAGATTGACTAGATCTTCCACACAGTTTAGGCTGAATATTATTTATACAGTTGTTCCTTTGCCTTTTGCATTTGCCAATAGTTAAAAAAAGAGATGTTATAGAATGTGCTTTGCTAATAGAATGCAAATTCATATTGTTTAGCACATTCCATTTAGATTTGAGAAACATTGACCTTTAAGGTATAATGTGAAGGCTGATTTTCTCTAAAAGAGAGGAGATAAATATGTAAAATAAGCTTTGCTACACTTCTCAGCTTCTTTTTCAAAGAACTCTATGCCTACTATCAAGGAGAGAAGGAAGGCCTGGTTTTGCATTTTTCATAACACTTCTTTTGGCAATGTAACACCACATGACACCACATGACCCAGTGAATGTGTTCAGTAATCCTCTAGGGTCTTTCTAATCCATATGAAATGCTGTGCATTTTCCCCCTCCCTACCTCATAGGGCTATGGTAGGAAATGGAATGAAAGGATACAAATGAATGAATGCTTTTTGGATTTTGTGGATAAAATCATTGTATCATCTTGGTCATGTTTATTCAGATATATATAAAGTAGAGTATAACTTTTAGACAGTATAAAACTATGCTCTACATAGAAGTTCAAACAATTTCTCTAGTGGGTGCTGTCATTAAATTGGTTTGACTGATTTTTTTATTGCTTTTAATTGAATTGACCAAGTCAGAGCTGTTTGGATTATCTTGAGGCAGTTTCCTTCTGGTTCAGATGACTCACTTACTTTGTAGTAATCCTGACCTCAAAATTGATTTGTGTGTGTGTGTTTGTGTGTAGGCTATTTGATCCCTTTTTCGAGGGTAAAGGAAAGAATGGGAATGTCTTTTTTTTAATCAAGGACTTTTTTTTTCCTTAGACCGATTTATTTATTAATAGATTTTATTTATTTGTTTGACACAGAGAAAGAGAGAGAACGAGCACAAGCAGGGGTAGCAACGTTTTAGGGTCTTTGTCAGTGTCATCAAATGTGTCCACATGTATTTGTCCCTGAGATTTACTGTCCGCCATCCACGCGCCCTCCCTTCCCAAGCTCAGTGTAGTTCTCTACTGCTTTTCAGGTACTCCTGGTCATTTGAATCAATTGGGAACCTGTTGGATGGTCAACCAATAAGTCATTACCTCAAAAGAGAAAACAGTGATTGTATTGGAAAAATATATGAGGCTAGATAGTTAATTTACTTAGTGTTCAAATTTCTTTTTTCTTTTTTTAAAGATTTATTTATTTATTTATGAGAGACACAGATAGAGAGGGAGAGGCAGAGACATAGGCAGAGGGAGAAGCAGGCTCCATGCAGGAAGCCTGATGTGGGACTTGATCCCAGGACTCCAGGATCATACCCTGGGCTGAAGGCAGGCACTGAACTGCTGAGCCACCCAGGGATTCCCAGTGTGCAAATTTCTAGTAGTAAAGCTGTGCATTGTGGTATGTATAGAATTAATAATATCGTATTAGATACCCCTAAAAACTATATTGTAAATGATTTATGAAAAGAAACAGTATATTTCTGTATTATTGTGATTTATATTTTAAAATTTATCTCTCTTTGAATATTATATAGAATGTACATGTCAGTAATAATATGAAGAATAAATATACTATTTATAAGAAAAACAGAGAAGGCACAGTCTTTAGATCTGAAAGGGTAAAAAGTATATCTTAGGCACGATACCTTTTTTCTACTTTAAATGATAAGCCATTAATTTTCACATAAAATGATTTGTTTTCTTTAGTCTCTAATATTGCATAGAGGCATGGGTGATTTTGTGTCTTTGACATATTTAGCATTTATTTGCAAAAATTTGATTCACAATGTCACTTTTGAGCTTTGAACACAATATGCATATGCAGGGATTATTTGTGTTAACTGTATTTTCAAGGACATTCTCCTTTATGGTAAACAGTATGATATAATGAAAGGAGATGGCTCTTTCAGTGAAATCTAAAGTAAATGCCAAGTTTATTTAATGGGTGATTTGAGGTGGTTGCTTAAGTTTTCCAAATCCCCATTTCTGCCCCCTCAAAATGAGAGTAATAATGCCCACTCCATAGATTTGTCATGGAGATTCAATGAAATAATAAATCTAAAGTGCTTAACACAATGGCTGGTTTAAGGTAAGCAGTCATAAATATATTAGCCATTATTATTATTGTTACTGTTGTTCACACATCCTAGTACTCGATAGCACATAGGATTATTTAGTAACTATTCATTTATTTCTTAGGTTCTTAGCTCTGAGATGAATTTTATTATCCAACATCTGTTCTTTACTTCATAAGGAAACATGCCTTAAACATTAATTAAGCATCAAAAATGAGTCTTAATGTTCATACAGAACATACAGAGTAATAATCATTTTCTAGAAGGACTGGCCTTCATGTCAAAATGTAATTTCCAGGACTCAGACAAGAGATTCTCTGAAATGATTGACATTGAAGAAGAGCAGAAAACAAGAGTCATGCAGCCTGCAAATGTTTAGTCAGCAGACCTCTTGGGTATGACCGAGACCAGATCTTAATTTTACAGTTAAGGAAGTTAGAGCTCTCTGAGAAAGAGAAATGTCTTTTTTGAGACCGCCCCCCCCATAAGGAACAAGTAGCAGAACCCTGCTGTATCTTTAGCATTGAGTTCTGTCCTTTTCTCATCTAATACATCAAAGTTAACATGTATGTATTCATTTCTATTAGAATTCAGTCAATAGGTAGGTGTTGGGCTGAACATTCTGCTTTGCGTATAATAGAGACTTTTGAAAGGATGAGTCCCTATTTTATTCAAGAAATATGTAGGAAGTTTGGAAGAAATAACTAATTGCTCAGCAGTTTACACTAGAAGATAATTATGCAACCACAGGTATGGGACATACTAGGACTCCTTTACTCCCATGGGAATTTTATTGATACTTAATAAAGGGTGAGGAGTCGATGACATGCTCAATTTTCCTGGAATATGAAAAGGAAACTCAGTGGACCTATGAAGAAGTATATTGAGTCCAGTGAGGTCCAGAATATTCATTCTTTTTTTTTTTTAATTAATTAATTTCAGAGAGAGAGCATGGGGAATGGACAGGAAGGCACAGAGGGAGAGAAAGGGTGGAAGCAGACTGCAGATCCTCCAACGCAGGGCTTGATCTCAGGACCTTGAGATCATGACCTGAACTGAAACCCGGAGTCTGATGTTCAACTGGCTGAGCCATCCAGGTGCCCCGAGAATATTCCTTTTTAAGCTACCTTTAAGTAGTGAATTAAATCATATGGAAAACAGTAATGGAACGCAAAATATCTGACAATTATGATTCAGTTGGCCATAAATAATTAAAAACTGACATATTTGTAAAGAATACCATAAATTTAGTAGATCATTGCCATCAAAATCATGAAAAATAGTCTTATATCACAATTCTGACTCCTCAGAATATCTGCATGATTATTTTAACTTCATAGGAGAGGAAGGGGGTGTGTAAGTTGAAAATTATAGCAACTGTTGATGGAGAAAGATATGAAGAGTGAAGTGAGAGATGGAAAAAAAATAGAGGAAGGGGGTGTGTAAGTTGAAAATTATAGCAACTGTTGATGGAGAAAGATATGAAGAGTGAAGTGAGAGATGGAAAGAAAAAGAGAAGGGGACATTAAAATTAATACAAAACCTGTTGTATTTGTCTGTTAATATGTCTGTTAATAACACTGTTCTCAATCTTCAACAGATGTCCTTCAGTGGTTTTAAATATAGCACTTGTGCCTTTTGAACATGGACATGTTAAAGTAGCAGTACAGTAGTCCCCCCTTTATCCTCAGAGTCAGATACCTGAGGTCAGCCACCCTCAGAAGCAGATGGCTCCCCAGATATATCCTCAGGTCAGTAGTGGCCTAACACTGTGTCGCCGTGCTATGTCATTCACCACCCTTCACCTTATCACAAAGGCATCTTATCATCTCATATCATCACCAGATTAAGGATATGAGTTCAGTACAATAAAATATTTTGACAGAGACAGTCACAGAGAGGTCATATTCATATAACTTTTATTGCAGTTTATAACAATGTATTGTTCTGATTGTCCTATTTTATTATTAATTATTGTTAATCTGTTATTGTGCCTAATCTATACATTAAACTTTATCACGGGTGTGTATATAGAGGAAAAAAAAAGAGTTCATATATAGAGTTCAGCACTATTCGCTATGTCAAGCATCCATCAGGGATATTGAAATGTATCCTCCATGGATAAGGGAGGGGGGCTGCTGAACCAATATTCTCTGTATTAAAATGCTGACTTAACTATCCCATGCCATTTAATATGTCACTTTAATTTTTAATTTTGGAGGATTGTAGTAATGTTGTTGAGTGAGCATTACACGAGGATTATTAAAATTCAAATGCCATCCAAATTGATATATCAGAATTCTCATGACAAATTGTTCATAAAATTATTCTACCCCTTATGAAAAAGAGAAAAAATACATATATGGACACACACACAGGCACAGTACCCTACTATACGGTATGTACTCTGCCATAGAAACCTCTCCACCTTATAACAAGAGGCTGTTTGTTGTTAAAAGGGTATCAACTGAAGTGCTAAATGATGTGCAAGGATCCTCTGACTGACCTCACTGCTCCGTACGGATTTGACATTTTCCTTGTGCTTTGCGTGGCATTCTTTACAGAAGGTGAATGCTGCTTGGATTCTCTTGGATGCTCACCTGCCACTTTCCTCTCCTCCCCACCCTCTTCCCCATCTGCAGCCAACAGTACTTCTAGTATATTTTTCCATAAATAGTTGCAAAATCTTCTGTAAATCCGAGAAGAAAGAACCTACTAAATGGCAAAATATCAGGGCACCTGCGTGGCTCAGAGGTTGGGCATCTGCCTTTGGCTCAGGTCGTGATCCTGGGGTCCTAGAATCGAGTCCCGCATCAGGCTTCCTGCACGGGGCCTGCTTCTCCCTCTGCCTGTGTCTCTCCCTCTCTCTCTCTTTCTGTGTCTCTCATGAATAAATAAATAAAATCTTTTAAAAAATGGCAAAATATCTCCACATAGAGAAAAAATGAAGAAAGGACTGTAGGGAATGGAAAAACATTCTCCCCGTCTTCAACATATCTTTATATAACAAATCCTTTCTTAGATATCACTAAAATCTTCACATTTGACTGACTTATCTTAATCTAGAAAAAAAAATTGTAAGTACAACCCTTTAAATCCCATATCAATTTTGTAAAAATTCCAGAACTCAAATTGCTTATAAAGGAAGCCTGTGAGGGTGTTAATTTGCCCAAATGAAAAATAAGATACTGGACCCTTAAGTGTCTCAGTAATTAAGTAAATCTGTCCTGTATAAAATTTTCTTCTGATTTCTCCTTCCTATGGAAAAACTTGTAGATGAGATGGGATTCAAAGGTACAAAAGGAGAGGAAACCTGCTCTTTCAGAGTCTTGTCCAAATCCAGCTGTTGTCTTACTTGCCCTGAAACCTTATTCAAGTCCTTTGTAAAATCACCTTCCTATTGGTAAAGTGACTATGAGAATATCTATTCTTTAATATCATATTCACTGAACAGTTTAATAAAAAATGCCTTGCACATGGTAATTCTTAAATAAATGACAGCCATTGGAGAACTTCACTTAGAGAATTTTGCGTTCCAAGTCAGGAAATAGATTGGATAAGGATATGATCAAATTGACCAAAGACAAATGAGATCTCGATGTGAGCCGGTTAGCTCCAACTATTAAAAGAAATTGAGGAAGTGCAAGTCTTATATACAATTTAAGATGATCTTAAACAACTCTTACATAAATACCTGTTAAGTGAAATCTAGAGTGGCCATAATTTATTCTTTGCAAACTAGCTAGTTAGTGGCAGATACTGAATTGAACCCATTAGTCTGTCATGTGGGGTACATCACTTTTATGTTTATTTTGTCCCTTATCATCTACTATCGTGAGAAGTTAATTATACCTTATTAGTATATTACCCCAAGTATGTTATAAATTTCTTGAAGACATGAACTTGTTTGTTATAGTCACTCATTTTTAAGTTGATTTTTTTTAAAGGTGAAAATGATTACAATTCACTTAGGTTTTAGTAGATATTAAAGTCGAGAGTCTTCAAGAAAATGGAGAAAGAGATCGTAGTGCTGACTCTGATTTTTTATATCTACTCTCCAAACTCTAAAGCAAAATTAAGGTGGGAAAGGTAGTTTTGTAGGGGAGTACATTACAAGTTAATTCAAGCGGTCTAAGAGCAAAAATCTGACATCTGCAGCTGGAGCTTGATGTACAAATACTCCAACGCAACAAAGGTCACATTGACCTATTATTTGAGTAGAGGAGAGGAAAAAAAAATCTCAATGATCCGTGACAATTCTTTAAATGGAACTGAAGATGCCTGTAGATTGTTAACTTTTAGCAAATCATTGTCAGGTCTGATACACTCATTCAGTACTGTTACCAGGACAGCTGAGGAGTTAGAGGCTTTAAAATCCCACCCCTGGTTGCTAAAACTGGGTAGAAGACTCCAAGTAAGAGCAGAATGCTGCATCTCTAAGCTCCTGGTTAGCAGAAGTCACCTAATAGATGGGTTTCTCTTATTTTAGAACTGAACATCATATGATGTTGAAATTGTTTTTGCCTTGTAGATGTGTCTGGTAAACAATTTCTGAGCTGTTGGATTTATATTCATTTTATGTAATCGTTATGGGAGATTCTGGGTTTCCTACAATTTTTGCTGGGGCCAGTCCCAATTAAAGACTAGTAAGTGCATGTGTTCTCATAGACTCTAACTAGTTTTTCTTAGAAACTGAATTTGAGCAGAGTACGTAACCTCATAATAGTGAGAGAATAACCAGGAAGAAAAATATTGGCAAGTAGGTCAATCAGAGAAAGACAAACATTATATGTTCTCATTCATTTGGGGAATATAAATAATAGTGAAAGGGAATATAAGGGAAGGGAGAAGAAATGTGTGGGAAATATCAGAAAGGGAGACAGAACATGAAGACTCCTAACTCTGGGAAAAGAACTAGGGGTGGTGGAAGGGGAGGAGGGCGGGGGGTGGGAGTGAATGGGTGGCGGGCACTGAGGGGGCACTTGACGGGATGAGCACTGGGTGTTATTCTGTATGTTGGCAAACTGAACACCAATAAAAAATAAATTAAAAAAATTAGGCATAGATAATTAAATAGGTTCACTATCTCTAACAGCAAGCATGATGAGTACTTATTTCCTTTTATATTTGGAAGTTTGCATGTTAGACCAGGTCTGCTACAGGCCAAGAACTACATATTACTATAAAGAATAGTATTTTATCATAGTTTTTTCATGACTTTGCTACAATATTTATAATGCAACAGTGGCAATCAAAACACCAGTCCATCCTACATAATTCATGTGTAAAAGAGATAATTTAAATTCTCTTTAGAATACAAGTCTTGGATCCAGAACTTGGGGGAAATTACCTTAAACTTTAGCTTCCTCATGATTAAAGATGACAAAAAAAATTCTTCACTGGTTAAAAGAGAATAATTGAAATGAGCATTATTTTATTTTATTATCTTTAACTTAACAGCACAAAGTAACATTTATTTTCTCAGTTTTATTGAGGTATAATTGATAAGAAATTGCATATATTCAAGGTATACAATGATTTGATATAGGTATATATGGCAAAATGACCACCACAAGCAAACTAATTAACAAAGAATTCAGATAAGTTATGAAATCTGCTCTGCTAGGTGCCAAGCTCATCCAGTGCCCTTGGGATACTTTAGGCTCTTTTCCCTTTCAGTTTTTAGTATTCCATGCTGTAAAACAAATGACCACGAGCTTAATGGCTTAAAGAGAGATACGTTTATTATTTCACCGTTTCCAGAGATCAGGTGTCTGGGAATGGCTTAACTGAGTCCTCTCCTTGTGCTCCCACAACACTGCAATCAAAGTGTTAGCTTGGACTGTGGTCTCATGTGAGACTGGTGGGTTGTCTTCCAAGCTCAAGTGATGCTGGCAGAAATCATTTCACTGTAGCTGTAGAACTCTTGGTGGCTTGCTGCTTAAGGAACAACAGCAAAGAGAGAGTCGCTATTGCCTTAACTCTCTAAGCTATAGACCCTTTTTTTTAATTAAAAACATTTTAATTGAAGTGTAGTTGACACACTAGTTTCAGGTGTACACTGTAGCGATTCGACAATTATATGTGATGGAATTCTTATCACAAGTATAGTTACCATCTGCCATCCTACGAAGTTATTACAATATTATTGACTATATTCCCTGTGCTGTACTTTTTATCTCTGTGGTTATTTACTTTATAGCTGCAAGTTCATACCTCTTAATCTCCTTTTCTAGATCCTCTTTTAAAGATCTCACCTGCTCAGATCAGGCCCAGTCAGAATGGTCACCTTTTGGGTAACAGAAAATCAACGGATTTAGGGACCCGTGATGATCAGGTTTGGTGTCTGCTTGACTGGGATTTAATCCTCAGTTGTTCAATCAAACAGTTATCTAGATATTGCTGTGAGCACTTTTATAGACATGATTAATCTCCATGATAAACTGACTTTAAGAAGATTATCTGCAATAATCTGGATGATCCTGATCTAATCAGTTGGGAGTGTCTTAGACTAGAACTAGAGATTTCCTTGAGAAAGAAGAAATCCTGCCTGTGGACAGGCCTTCAGGATTTTTGCCCCAGAGTTTTCAGCATGCTGCCCTTTCTGATGCTCTGTATATGGATGTCATGCTTGCCTAGCCAGACCCCATACCCATAAGACAGTTCCTCAAAATAAATCTCTTAATATGTATATATCTTCCCGGCTCCGTTTCTCTCATGGGTCCTTGACTGATACAGGACCTTCCCTGCATATGCAGAATCCTCTTACTCTGCCATATAGCATGGCCTAACCAGAAGAAAGAACCTATCACCATCACAGACCCTTCACACACTCAAACAATGATATGCATCAGATACAAAGAATCTTGGGGCTTCTCAGAATTCTGATGTCCACAGCTATTTAGTTCATTCTCCAAGTATTTAGTTTTTCTTCTTTTCCAATGAATTCATTCAATGGGGAACAAACAGTGGAGCCTCCTGGAGAGTAAAAAAAAAGAAAGCAGTCTTAGGGAAGGAAGAGATGACAAAAATAATGGAATTAAAATCTGATGCAGCATAGGAGTTAATCAAAAGATATAAAAATTGCCTCCATACTGATAATCATAGATCCAGTCCTCCAAAGCTCTTTATTTGAAAATATAAAAACCGTTTGCTTCCTCTTATTCTCTGTTCTTTATAGCATACAGTGCAAGGTTATCCAATAGAACTTTCTGTGATAGAGGAAACATTCTATATCTGCATTGTCCCAATACAGGAATCGCTAGCTGTGAGTAGCTATTGAACAATTAAAATGTAGCTAGTGTGACTGAGAAACTTATTTTTAAATTTAATTCTAACTAATTTAAATTTAAGTTTAGCTGCATATCGGTACGATACAGTTTTAGAAGCACTCTAAAGGAATAATTTGCTGTCACATTTGGACTTCTGTAGAAACCTACATAGCTTTGGCTTAAATAAGAGCTGTGCTAGGACTACCATTTTCAGCATTTATTTTATTAATGTGAACTCAACAAATTACCTGAAAATCTCTTTTTAACCTGAAACAAAATAGACTAGTTCAGTACTATTCTCTTCTAATATTGCGATTATGTGTACTTTGTTTTAGCTCTAAAGAAAAATGTTGCACCCAGCTGTAGCCAGAGACAGAAATGAAGTATATAGCATAGTCTCTTTTCACATGGAAATTACAGGTTTGTGAGGAGGACTAGATTTACCTATATCAAATAAAAATGTAAGCAGACATAAATGCAGAAGCAGAAAAAGCACATTGTTGTTGGGGATATGGACATCTCCAATATCAGGTGATTCAGCCTGCCACTTCTTTTGTATCCTAAAATATGCATGGAGAGCCCATCTCAAGGTTAAGATGCTCTGAGATATGTCACCATATTAACCACATCTATCAAGGGGGCACTATTTGGGGAATTCTGAGATTCTCCATCAAGAGTCTAGTCAGATGTTGGGCCCTGTGAGCCCAGAGAGGCTACTGGAACAGTTGAGCTGATATGGAGATCACCCAATGCTCTAGGACTTTTAGCTTTTGATTTCTACATAGCTTATCCGAGGGTCTACCATAAGACGGAGCTCTAGAAAGTTTAAAGGACTTTGCATTTGTCATTAAAATGGAAGTCAAGTAGTCTTGCCTGGGAGTGTAGAATGCAAGGACTCAAGAATGAGAAGGATGATGAGGGATCCCTGCTTTCATTCTCTTCTTAGAGCCAGGATTACAGGTCAGATGACCTTAACCATCCTGTAACCAGTTCCTCTTGATTGCTTAGTGCTGAAGAGCATGAGGAACGAAGAGAATAATTCTCATTTAGGAAGGATTTATATCAAGCACAACAATTGAAAACTAATAGATACCACTGTTTTCAAAAGAAACTCAACCAAAGGAAATGTATCCCATGGGTGTGCTCCCATGTGCATGTATTTGTGTATTTGTTTATTTTATTTTATTTTATTTATTTTATTTTTTTTCGTGCTCAGGCCCTGGGTGTATGGTGTAGCCTCTCCTTTCTCCCAGAGCCTCATTAGATCTCCCTGCATGTCTCCTTCTCTCTGGAACTCTTACTCTGCTTCCTTTAGCCCTTCCACCGAAGCCACATTTCTTTCATTTTTCTGTGTAAGGTAGTTCAATCCAGCCTTCCCACGTATGCTCTGGGGCCTATCATTTCATCTGCAAATGACCCATTAAAATATTCAGTTAAATTTTTTCTGTAAGAGAGAATTTCCCATGGTGTTTAAAATAGTAGATTTTTCTTCTGACAAGTAATTAGGTGATATGGGCAAAATTATGCAACTACTAGGTAGAAAGCAGATTATCCTGAATAAAGGAGGTATAGATTTCATACGAACAACAGCAGGACTCCCCTGTGCATCATTCAACGAACAGGAGGTGCTTCCCTCGATTGTACCATTTATATCATGCTTTAATTATCCCTCTATATGATTATAATCCCCAAATATATAATGAGTTCCTGATGGCAGAATACATTTCATATCAATTTTTGTAACCCCAGGGTCTAGTATGCTGCCTGGCACCTAATTACAGCAATCAATAAATGCTTAATAGGGTCATCATTCATTTAACAAATATTTGCTAGCCATATAGGAGAAAGTAACACCTAAGCTGAGATTTGACAAATGAGTATGACTGGGATGTGTGAAAAAAAGAGGGCAGAGGTAGTTAGGGGTAAGGGAACCAACATGAAAGGAATGAAGTAGTAAGTTAATGAGTGTATTTGCATTAGAGGACTGACAATACTTTGTTTCAGGTCATTCTTAGAGTTCTGGCCATTTGTGTCAATAACTTTTATTTGATCATAATAATATGCGTGTATTCAATAAAAATCACCAGAACCAATCATGTGGTAGGGGCTGAGAATATGCCCAGGGTAGGAGGAAAACCATTCCCAGTTTTATGGGGAACACTGGCATTGAAGAACAATGCCATGGAGCACGGTTACAGCAGTGCTCATCATGGAGGGTGGTGGTGCTGTGAGGCTCATAGATGCCAATGGAGTTTCAACTTCATTAGGAAGCTAAGGGAA
Organism: Canis aureus; assembly: GCF_053574225.1. Taxonomy (NCBI): domain Eukaryota; kingdom Metazoa; phylum Chordata; class Mammalia; order Carnivora; family Canidae; genus Canis; species Canis aureus. The sequence continues at coordinate 65,123,997 of NC_135625.1, forward strand.
AACTCTCTTGAGAAATGATGGCTGGGCTGAGCTTTGGAGGCAGCTGTGGGTAGGAAAAGGATGATGTTCCAGGTAGACGAAAGAACATACACAGTATTGGGGGGCAGAAAGGGAAGGCTGGTGTGGCTGTAGCACAAAAAGTGAAAGGTTGTTGGGTTTGAAATGAGGCTGGAGGAGGGATCCTGACACATGACTTTATGGGTTGTGTTTCTGGGGGAGGGAGAGGGGCAGAGGAAGAGGGAGAAGGAGAGAAGCAGACTCCCTGCTGAGGGAAGAGTCCATCCTGGGGCTCAGTCTCACCACCCGAGATCATGACCCCAGCTGAAATAAAGTTTCCAGGTTTAACAGACTGAGCCACCCAGGCACTCCTGTTTGTTTTTCTATTAGTAGCTCAAAGGGATTCTGTTGAAGTACCTTAAGCTGAAGGTTTGTATGTATCAGGAGTGGGGATAGGGGGATATCATCACACCTGTTTTGTATAAGTGGAGGGATTTAAGGGATATCAGAAGATAAAATCTGCAGGACTTGGTGATGGCTTGAGTCTGAGCTGTGGTGGGAAGAAGTGCTGAGAATGGCTCCCTGACATGTGTCTGACTGGCCTTACCAGCTTTCAGGCCCTGCCATGCACAGCAGTAGGAACTGAAATATCATGAGTTTGTTGTTGTTGTTGTTGTTTTTAAATGTAGAAATTGAAGTACATTTACAACATCTATAAAGCATCTAGTGGACAACTTAATAATAAAGGACTCAATTGACTTTTAAGTCAGTCGGAGAAGGACAAACATTATATGGTCTCATTCATTTGGGGAATATAAATAATAGTGAAAGGGAATATAAGGTGAAGGGAGAAGAAATGTGTGGGAAATATCAGAAAGGGAGACAGAACACAAAGACTCCTAACTCTGGGAAACGAACTAGGAGTGGTGGATGGGGAGGTGGGCAGGGGTTGGGGGTGACTGGGTGGCGGGCACTGAGGGGGGCACTTGACGGGATGAGCACTGGGTGTTGTATGTTGGCAAATTGAACACCAATAAAAAATAAATTTATTATTAAAAAAATAATAAAGGACTCAAGAACTTGGTGTCTGTAGGGCCAGAGACAGGTTTTTGTGGTTAAGCTAAGCATAGAGAAGGTAATTGAAGCCATCTTTGGATGATGTTACCTAGGGTGTGAATATAATGTGAGAAGAGCAGAGAGCATCCAGGATTGTTCTTTGAGAACTCCAAAATCTAATGGCTGAGTAAAGGAGCATAAGCTCCAAAAGGAGATAGGGAATGAGTGGCAGATAAATCAGGGGAAATCCAGAAGACGGGTGTGACATGCCAGGAAGGGAGCACGCCAGGAAGATAGAAATGTGCACCGGTGTTGAATGCTGCTAAGAGATTGTGTAAGAAGAGGACTCTAAAACTATCCATTAAATTAGTGAAGTTAAAGTTGCTGGTGCCCCCTGCATGGTGGTTATTGACGTGATGGGAATTGAAACTAGAATGCCAGGAATTAAGGAGTGTGCGAGGGTCCTGGAGATTGAGTCAGAAAGCCTGGAGTGACATTGCCCAATTAAACTTAGCATCATGTCTTAGAATAAGCACCAGGCAGCTAATTTTTTCCCTTAGACAGGTTTGCTTTTGGAATCAAGGTGGTTAATGGAATTAACCTTTATATTATGTCTTAGTATATAACAATTTAGTAGCTGTTTCCGCCATCCCGTAGAATGTACTCATTCTGTTCTCTGGATGAAAAATCTAAGATAGGATCCAAAACTTTCAGTGGCATCCCCCCAAAACCAACATGTTTCCCTGAAAACCATTCTGCTTCCATTCTTTCGTTGTTTCTGGAGATGTCCATCTGCTCCTTTATTTATGATCTGCGTGATACTCTTGGATGGTGTACTTGGTTAGGCTGAACTGTGATTGTAAATCGGCAAATAAAAACATTCCCTTTTCCTGTTTACAGATGATATGTTTCGTTTGGCCACAAACACTATTTGCTCATTTCTTCCAGTCTGTGTATGGCACTGCTTTCAGCCCATCTTCCTCATCCCCATTAAGTGCTTGTGTGTTAATATGATTGGCCAGTCGACATTTTTAAAAAATATCAATAGCAGTTTCATTCATTAATTAGAATTTCTTCTTGTTCATAATTTAAAAGCCCCTTCAGATGTAGGAAATTTGCTTTTTTATCCTTCTCTCCAGACACTTTGTATGGTAATTTGTATCAGTAAAATGATATAAATAGAAATATGCCAATGAAACTAGATAGCTCAAAATACAAATCAAAAAGCAGAATTGGGGGATCCCTGTGTGGCGCAGCGGTTTGGCGCCTGCCTTTGGCCCAGGGCGCGATCCTGGAGACCCAGGATCGAATCCCACATCGGGCTCCCGGTGCATGGAGCCTGCCTCTCTCTCTACCTATGTCTCTGCCTCTCTCTCTCTCTCTCTCTCTGTGTGACTATCATAAATAAATAAAAAAATTAAAAAAAAAACAAAAAGCAGAATTGTTTTTTATAATGATATTATTATGGTTCCTTGAAATGAAATTACATCATAGATCAGGAGGTTTGTGTTTTGTTATATTTTTTTGTGGATAGATTTTTTTTTTTAAGATTTATTTACCCATTTGAGATATAGAGAGAGAGCACATGCAAATGGAGGGGAGGCAGAGGGAGAGGGAGACAAGCAGACTCCCTGCTGAAGGGGGAGCTTGACATGCAACTTAACATGGGACTTGATCCCAGGACCTTGAGACCATGACTTGAGCCAAAATCAAGAGTTGGATGCCCTACTGACTGAGCCACCCAGGTGTCTCTGTGAATAGATTTATTTTGAGAGTGAGATTATAGTCAAGAATTCTTAAACCTGCAGATGTGAGATTTCCAAGCTTGGCTTATTCTAAAAGCCATGCTTGGCACATCTAAAGATGTTTTGTGCCTTCTGTAGCATTTTTTTTTCCTGTTGTATAAGAAGACACTACATTTATAATCAAGCTCTTTGGGGGTACACATTGCAGATGAGCACTGACTTGAGATTGAGGTATACATTCCTGGTCTGCTTTAGGAAGTTGTCAAATGTCCAACATTTTGTATTCTCTGGTGTTGTATATAGACAGATTTAAAATTTACTCTTTAGCTTTATGAAATTTCAGAGCTAACTATGGAGGAAATAGTAATAACGTGGGAATAAAAAAATCTACTCATAAATCTTATTTTAAATGTAAATATTCCCTTTAGGTAAATGGGTATGTATTTTATATGGATAAATATTTGATTGCACAATCGGCTGAAATTACTGGCTGAGAGGTCTTCTCATCCTACTCTTCTATCATGTATCAATTTACCCTAAGGTCTGGGTTCTCTCGATTGTCGCATTGCTTGAACTCCCTTTGCTTTTATATACCTATTTACCTAAAACGTTAAAAAATCCCTGTAGCAAATGGTAGCATGAGGAGCAGACTAGATTAGAAAGCACTTCACCCTGTGGCTCTACCCAGTAACAAAAGCTTTATCGCTAAGAATTCGGGCGCTTCTTGTCCTTTTGGGTGATATTTTGAGAATTAGTAAGGTCATGTCTTTAAAGCATTCTAGACTAACAATAATAGTAGTACATGAATGTATGAGATTGGATCAAGTTTTTAATGTGACCATGTTAAGTGAATACATTTATAAGTGAAGTCAAAATTTTTTGAATTTGTTGCATACCCAATGATGAAAAAAATGTGATTTTTAATAATGAAAAAAAGCAATTAAAACTCAACTAAACTTTTGGATTTTATTCTTTGTTACCTCTTTCTTGTCAGTTTAAATTTCATTAATATTTTGGAGGATGTCAGTGAATAATAATATACAGTATTTAGGCTGCTTATATTTTTCACTTTAATAGAAGTTCTGACTTTACTACAGAAAGGAAGGCAGGATTTATAAACAAAATAAGAAAACCAGCTCTGTCAAGGTCAAATTAACGATTTGCATTTTAAAATAGCTAGTTTTCTTCTAATGGCAGATACTGCAAATGTATAGCAATAACCCGTCAGCTGGCAAATAAGCAATGTCCTATTAGTCTCCTGAGTTTCTTTAAAACACAATTGCTTCTTTTACTTCCAGTGATACTTCTGGCATTAGATGTTTTAATTGAATTACTTAGAAAATATTTTATCATTCAGTTTCTTAAAATAGCTACTTTCAATTTGAGAAAATAGAGTATTTAATTTTTTCATTGTTTTTTCAACTTAGCCCTATTATTTCTATAGCTCAGATTTTAATTTCTCTCCTTTTTTCAAATGAAACAAACTGATTGTTTCAAAGATTAATTTTTCTCCTTTGTTTCCTTATACTGGTAACCTGCATTTGCATCTTGGGTTGTATAATGACAGGTGGTTGTAATTTCTTTCCCTTTAGTGTTTAAAGAAAGCGAATGCACTTGTGATTAATTTACGTGTTCTTTTTTTAATTTGCACATTTTGTTCAGTGAAAACAAAAGATGGGCTTATGATTATTTTCCCCTGATGTCACAAAAGACAAAGGCTCAAAGCAACAGTGGTGATGGGTAATTTCCTACTCATAGGGTGAAACAAAATCTTCATATTCCCTGAAACGTAATCTAATGGCAAAACATTTTCTGACCCTTTTTAATCTGTTGTGATTATTGCCAATGGATACATATCAGATGCATCTATGTCTGCAGTTTCTGTTTTAGCTACTATCTAGATAGGCGCCTCAATGTAGTGGTACTCTGGAACATACTAGTTTCAGGTTCCAACCCTGCCATTTTGTAGCGGCCGAGGGCAAATTAATTAACCTCTCTGTGCCTCAGTTCTCTCACCTGAAAAACAGGAATAATACTAGCACCTATATTATAGGATTATATAAATTAATATCTATAAAGGTCTTGGAACATAAAGCAAGTCCTAAATAAATGTAAAATATATACAATTAAAATATGGCTATAATATAAACAGACAGATAGAGAAGTAGGCTTCTTGTTACCTAATAACAGAGGACATCAAGTACCTATTCCTCTTGTCCATGACATCTGGTTTACCTTCTTCCTTTGATCAAGGTATGTTAAACATTTTAAATGATACTTACATTTTTTTTTAATTTTTATTTATTTTATGATAGTCACACAGAGAGAGAGAGAGGCAGAGACACAGGCAGAGGGAGAAGCAGGCTCCATGCACCGGGAGCCCGATGTGGGATTCGATCCCGGGTCTCCAGGATCACGCCCTGGGCCAAAGGCAGGCGCCAAACCGCTGCGCCACCCAGGGATCCCTACTTACATTCTTCTTACATTCTTTTTGTTTGTTTGTTTTTGTTTTCTTCTTATATTCTTGTAGCGTAGTCTATGCAGTTAGGTAAATCAACATATATTTTATCATCATTGCAGAGTACATAGATTTCAGTGCATCTGAGATTTCACCCCTGCTGCAGAATATACTCTGAATGAATCCCATTGATAAGGAAAATATTACTGCCATTGCCAACTTTATCTGCCAAATGACCAGTAGTTGACTTTCTATGAAAGAGTTAAGCTTGTTGCTATCAAATATTCAGTTAGTCATTAATTAAAGTAGAACAAATTCAATATTTTTTTTATTCAGCAGATTAACCAAAAAACCACCATGTTTGCAATTTATATTCATCCTGTAAACGGCATATGCATTAAACATTTCCATCTGGAGTCCCGATGATTGTTTTTCTCCCATCTCATGCTTGATAAGCTGTTACTGATTAGACAGGGAATTCTGAAGCTGTTGAAAGCACAGATTTTTTTTTTTTTTTAAGCTTCTATCACCTTGGTGTTCGGTACTTCTTAACAGATCTTACTTGATGTCTGCAGGTTCCATTTTAGCTGTAGTCCAGATAGAAGCCTTAGGTGCCCTGGCCAGAGTGATTTAACACAGACAACCTTATTCTATGCCTCCCTCACTTTTCTTTCGTTTAAAGAAAATGTTTTGCTATCAGTCAAATTTATATTTTCTTTCTTCTTTCTTGGTTTGATCCTTAAACCTTAATTTACCCTGTGCTATCCTCTGTAAAACATAACTGGCATATTTTTATGCATTGTATTTTCTAAGCATTGTTATAAATCTTCGTGTGTTTTGACTCATTTAACCCTCACTGTGTTAGGAGGTAGGTGTTACTATACCCAATTAAGAGATGATGATACTGAGACCATAGGGAGGTTGAGTAACATCCTTAAGATCAAACAGCTAGAAAGTAGTAGAGCTCAGCATGAACCCAAACACACTAACTCTAGGGTCCAGGCATTCAGCTACCATACTATGGGATTTAAAAGAGCTGACTCCTCATCCCTTAGGTAGTAGGACATGCACTTTGAGATGGAGCTCCTGTGATAAACATTCAGAAGAGCTGTACCCTTCATCTTCCTACATAATGTACATCCTGACTTTTTTAAGTTATCTGATGGGAATCATTTAATGAACAAAAAAAATGGAGTACAGTCTGTGTGGTGTTCATGACAAAAATCATAACATCAAATACCAATCATATGTAGCTTCTATTTTTCAAGAATCACCATCTGTTTATCTTTTCCCATTCAGTGTGTATAACCCCTGATGATTGCTCTCATGTGTCATAAATAACATGTATTTTACATAATTTTTAAACTAGGGCTCAGAAAAGTGATATTTCATTTTTTTTTAGGTGGGCTCAACATACAGGGCTTGACCTCATAACTCTGTAATCAAAACCTGGCCTGAGATCAAGAGTTGGACACTTAACTGACCGAGCCATCTAGGTGCTCCAAAAAGTGATATTTCTTATAAAAGACCACAATGTTAGTGAATAGTAGACTCAGAATTCAAATTATAGTTTTTTCCCCCCCAGAGTTATATGTTTTCTTTTCTATTAATTGGCTATTAGTCTACCAAGGTCTGATGAACGTGAGATGCACCCAGTTAGGTCACATGTATGCCTTGATCAGAAGGTGACTAATATTATAACCAGATATCTCCTTAGCTTCTTCTTGTATGTTCTGAACACGATCCTTTGGATTTGTATATATTGCCAACAGCATCCTGTCATTACGTGTGGAGGTATATAAGAGAATGGATGTTTCAAGGTAATCCCCCCACTGTGAAAACAGTGGAATGATGATGATTTAAAGTAAAAACTTTTTAATTGTTCCAAAGGTACAGAGATTTATTTTTTGCACTTTATATCTGGTTTATGCATGCATCATATAAATCTTTGTGCCCCCAGTATTTTGCCTGCTGTAGAGGAGGAACTTAATAAATGTTGATTAAATGAATAAATTAATTAATTTAATTAATGTACATGTGAAAAATAGAAAAAAACACCTTTGTGTCTACAGTGGGTTTCCATTTGGTCAACAAATGAAATTAGGACACGAGTATCTATACAAACATTTATTTTTCAACTAATATCCTAAATTTGTATAGTTTTATGATAGCATACATAGCAGGGTATATTTTTGTGCCATTCAAGTCTGGATCATTTCTTATCTTTCTGCCTCTTGTCAGTTAGTGATCACAGCCTTGCTACATGTGTTTTCAATTCAAGCACCTTCCTTTTCTCTAGCTTCCCCTAGCCTGTTCACACATCCACAGGGAAGTGGCAAGTGATGAGCTAAGGTATGCTAAAAGGTGAGAGAGATTGAAATGGTGCAAATGAAAATAGAAAGAACTTGAAAGATTACCTACAGCATTTTTAACTTCCCTTCACATACTAAACAAATTTTGTTTCATATGAAATCAATGTAGTGTATACTCAACAAAATGAAATTTCCAAATTCCTGCATTCAAAGAATATGCAATCTAGTGGAGGAGACAGATATTGAACACACTATCATGCTAAGATCCAAGAGCCATAAAGTATGATTTTCACAAAGAAATAGTCTTCCTGATTCCAGGTGGTGCTCCATAGTCAGGTACTGTGCACTGAACAATAGATTAAGAATGTATGAGAAAATATACCCACAAGCGGGTAGTCGAGAGGTCTTTTTTCAACAACACAAGCCATTGTCTCATTGTTCCTCCTCAGCTGCTATAGGATTTACTCCATATTCTAATACTGAATCTGTCTTTTCCCATAAAGAAATGCAATTTGGATTTTTCTCCTTCGAGTCCCATGCCAAAACCAAAAAGAACGATCTTAACTGCTTATCACTTAAAAAAACAACTAATCCTAATTTATTCAAGGAAACTTGTTAACACAGGAATATTATAAGTTCCTGTTTAGATGAAGCCCTACCTTATGCTGTGTTCTGTTGATTCAACTTGGCCACAGCTGTCGTTGTCTGTGCTAAGCTTGTGTCACCAGAAGGAAACCAAATAAGATGATTCATATGCTGGTGCTCTAAGAAGAAGGGAACTAGGGTATCAACAGCCTCTGGCTAATGGTTTTAGAATAATAATGCTTCAAAATACAATTCAAAATCACCCTTGATCATTATTCACAGGTCTATTCAAGTAGGAAAGACAATCATTTCATTGAAATATATGTGTGTATATTTATATGTAATATATACATATATATACATACACATACATATGTTTAATCCTATATGTGTATAAATATATGCACATGTATATGTATTTATATGTATTTATGGTGTTGAAGTCAAGCATGGGCTGAACTTGGAGCAATAGAGAGCAGGCTACCTCATTTTAGGATTAAAAGTAAAGATTATTAGACAGTTTTTTTGTGTGTGAATATGGGGTTGTAGGCTAACCAAACTGTAGCCGTACCATTTAATATTTCAAGTCAACATTGATCAGTTACTGATAATGTAATTCTCTGATGCCCATTAACTCAACAGTTTGAATATTTATAAATAAACAGTATTACTTATAAAATCCAGCTTATTTTTTCTCAAAGTTAAGAAAAGATAGATTTTTGTTTTTAGTAAGCAAATTAGATAATTTCAAGTTGGTGTCATTTGATTTAAGAAAAATAAGGGGCACCTGGGTAACTCAGTTGGTTAATTGACTCTTAAGTTACGGTCAGGTCATGATCTCAGAGTCCTGGGATTGAGCCCTGCATCAGATTCCCCACTCATCTGAGATTTTCTTTTTCCCTCTTTCTCTCCTCCTGTTCTCGAGTAAGCGTCCTCTCTCTCTTTCTCTCTCCCTCATGCTTTCTCTCTCTCTCTAAAATAAATAAATCTTAAGAAAGACAAGTAATTTGCTTAAGAATAGTGCATTGAAATACTAGCATATTTAATGATTCTGTTATTCATCTTCTATTTGTCTGTATCCCTTTTGTCTGGGCTAGAAAACAATACTATGGATGATACCTCTCCTAAAACTATACACTTTCTGTTTGTAAGAGCTAGAAATACATAGACTCTTTGCGTAAATGTAAGAGTTTTATTATATGTCATCTGTCCAGTCCTTCATAGCTGATTATATATTTTTAAATTCTTTTTATGCCTAATCATTTTATAAGCGTGTTGCTTCCCATTATGTCCTTCAAAAACTCTTGCATATCATCTTCTGATGTAGTGACCTGGAGACCTAGATGATCAATAGCAGTGAGCAGATCGTTTGCATCTGCAATCCAAATGACCAGTGTGTTTCTATAGGAATTATATAGCTGTTACATACACACAGAAGTCCTGTAAGTCCAACAGTAGTCAAAATAAATTTGCCTTTAAACCCTTGGAATGATAGGAACACAACTTGGAATGATAGGAAATCCAATGAGGCATGTCACCAAAAGCACTTTCCTACAGGAAGTTCTAAGAAAATTCATTATAATGTTTTCAATGTTAATACTGATCAATGGTATAAACTCTAACACATTTAACACGGATATTATTAAAGGGGCATTTTAATGGAAATAAAATGAAAATAGTGAATCACATTGTTTAAGTAGCAAAAAAAAAAAAGACTATCTCTTGGCTTAATGAGTTTTTAAAGAGGAAGGGTTTAAAGAATGAGTTAAAGGAATAAGGGTATGAGAAAAAAAAAGAGAAGAAAATAGATACAAAGAGGCAAAACAGTGATGCTGATAAGACAAAATAACAAGGTAATCTAGTGTTTTTTGCCCTTAATAATAGAATCACATCTTTTGACTGTGCTCTTTTTGACATGCCCACAGAAAATATTTAATCTCTACATCATCCTTCCTGTAACTCTGTCAAATAATTTTTGTCTAAGAAAGAATGGATTTTATCCTTAGTAGAGTAAAAAAAAATGTCAAAGTATAGGCTAAATCTCTGCAAAGTGTACACAGAAATTTTAAAAAGTACAAATAGGGTTAATTGTTGCCTCTCTTATCCCTATCTATGGGGATGATTTTGTTCTTGCCTCTGTTGTTATTGGGAGGATGCTGTCATTGAGTAGAAGGAGGCACCAGGAAGTATGACTCTGTCAGAGGCTCTCCCTATTACCATTGCTGGTGGTTGCCGTCATCATGGTGGAATTCAGAGACTCCAGGAGCTTTGTTTCCAGGCAAGTTATCATTTTCTTAACCAGTCTCTGGGGCCTCAAGCTCCTTCTGTAGGATTTCTTTGAGTTAAGTGCTGTTGCCATTAAAGTCTTTAAAACTTTAAGCATCATTAGATACTTATGTCTTAATGTGAATTCTTTTATCAGATACTTTGCAGTTATGACTATTTTTGTGCAGAATGGGTGAGGGGGGTGTGGACAGCCACTGAAACGGAAGGACACCCAAGAGAAACATACATTTTTATTGTTTTGGGATTTTGAAATCAATGTCCTGCCCTAGCACGAGATGCAAGTGGTGTCAGAACTATTTTTGTATATACATTATATACCGGTATCTAATGCCACCCTTTGTGCTTTGCTGTCTCTGCCTGTTGATGTCTATAAATGCTCTCCTTACAAGTCTTCACATGCTATGTATAACACCTTTATAAATAGCACCCACCAGCACTTACCACAGAGCCATTGGGAAAAACATTTTTGTCTGGCTGTTCTCACAAATGTCTGAAACTTTGCACTTTTTGTTTGATTTTAACTTGATTTAGCTAATATATTCTTAACCACAGCATTGTGATTTAGCAATTGAGACATTTTCTTCATCTTGAACTCTTTAGAATCTCATCAAATTTAGTCATAAAATACAAAAATTGAAAGCAAGTCTGCTTTGTTATACATCTAGATTAAATTTGGTAAATTTAAATGTATAAAAAAGAGGTTACACTTTATGCATGCATTCAGCCAGAAGTTATGATAGTGAATTCTTTTGTTCAATAAATATTAGTTGGGGGGCACCTGGGTGGCTCAGTGGTTGAGCATCGATCGGCCTTCAGCTTGAGTGGTGATCCCAGGGTCCCTGGATTGAGTCCCACATTGGGCTCCCTGCAAGGAGCCTGCTTTTCCCTCTGCCTGTGTCTCTGTGTCTCTCTGTGTCTCTCATAAATAAATAAATACAATATTTTTTTAAAAAAATAAATATTAGTTGGTTTCTGGATAGCAAATCCAGGAGCTATACAAAAATTCTGGTTTATGTTATGCTGCCATAGACACAAGCTACCATGGATGAGGGCCTTGAGTTCAAGTATTAGTTTGGAAATTTTTATCTGAAGTTGTTTGGATAAGACACCTGCCCTGACTCTATACCTCATAGTGAGAGGGCTCTGCCAGGCTTCCAAAATGCTTGTTTGCCCTGAAACGTTATTTAGGACATCAAGGAGAGGACACAGAATAAGGTGAATCACTTGTTATTTCCCTTTCACTTTATTTCTCTATATTTTGCTGCCTTCCTCACTGGGGAACAAAATAAGCTACATTAGTGAAAGCAGCAAAACAGTAAGTAGGGAGAGTCCTGCAGTCACCAAGCATGACACCTAAATTTGTCCTAAATCACTAATGCTGTTGTAATAACATAAGCCTGTTCTTCCAGGCCTGAATCAATGGTGCCACGTGGGTGGATTAGAATATTCATTATTTCAAATCAATTAAACAACTCGATATATGACAGTAATGAAAGCTAATGTTTATTAGCAGCTTACAACGTACCAGGTAGTGTCTTAAATGTTTTACATGTATTAACCCATCCAGTTTTCACAATTCTATAAAGCATACTATGTCATTGTCTTCACCTTTTGACAATCGAAGAAACTGAGGCTTTAGAGAAATTTTGGAAATTACTGAAGGTCCCGTAGTTATCAGGCCATAAAGCAGGAATTAAAACCTCTAGTAAATCTTGCTGTTGACCCAGGGTTCGTGACACTAAAGATACAAAGTCCCTACTTTGATTCACTAGGAAAGATAGATATGAAAAAGTGTGTATGTTACAAATCTTTACTATTTATAACAAGAGCTGTGCAGAGGTGTTATAGCTACATATTGGCAGAAAAGGAGGAAACAAAAAAAAAAAAAAAAGAAAAGGAGGAAACACGACACAGTTAGCTGAATACGACTAAGGCTTTCATTCTATACCTGCTCAAGGTCATACATTCATTCTCACTGGCAGCAAGCATTTGTTAGCCGTGGACATGTTTTCCTTAATTTATTGAGATAAGTAATTTGGTTCCCATGTTCTAGAATTAAAATAATTCAGTTTTCTAATTATGTGTGTCTTTAAACATTATGAAGGCAATAAGAATATAAATTAATCACTCATCTATCATCATAAATTATTTTGTTAGATTACAATTCTGCAAGATTCTATATAATAAACAACATTGTTTTCTTTGTAAAATTGACAATATGGACAATTATAGATAGTATTTATTATATTATTAATATATATTATATTATATTATATTATAATTTATTAGTATTATAAAAAGTAGCAGTTTTACTCCAATCTGTATATTTTGACACTATGTAAATAAATTTTAACTGGTTGTTCAAAGTAGTCACTCAGGAAAAAGTTTCAGTGTCTCTGGAATTTATGTTTTATTCATTTTTATTTATTTTTGATTTTTAGGGGGTATTTTATGTTTTAAAATTGTCTTTGGGAATGTCTAATTGTTAAAGAAACTGAAGTCATTAGGAAATGTGAATATCCTCTAAAATTCGGAACTCTGCCATTCTAGAATCTGATTTAAAAAAAATAATAATAAAATAAAATAAAATAAAATCCAAATTAAACGGATCCCTGGGTGGCTCAGCAGTTGGGTGTCTGCCTTTGGCTCAGGTCGTGATCCCAGCATCCTGGGATCGAGTCCCACCTTGGGCTCCCTGCATGGAGCCTGCTTCTCCCTCTGCCTGTGTCTCTGCCTCTCTCTCTCTCTCATGAATAAATAAATAAAATATTTAAATATATATTTAAAAAATAATAATAGAATAAAATAAAATAAAGCCCAAATTAAAAATACGTGAATAAACCTTTGTAAACTTGTTGCCCAGAATAAAGGATGCTTAATTTTGGAGTTGAAGGGAATCTGACAAATTATCTGTTCCTCCTTTTCACTGAATAGGCCCTGCGAGTGAATCGATTTTCCCAAGTGTTAGGTCTGAGATCTCTGGGTTCAAGTCCAGTGCTTTCCTGAAACCTGATGGGATGGTCACAATATTGTTGCTTCAACTACATCTTAGGTCATGAGAAAATTTGTATCACTTGAATTTTCTAATAAATTTCCTACCTCAGCATGTCATTTATTCCCCCCCACCCCCGGATGAAGATATGTGCTTTGCTCTTAGGTCTACGTTAAAAGAAACTCAACCATTGACGTTTAAGGACTTAACCACCCTACTATACTATAAATAGTACTTATAACAGTGATATGTCTGTCATGCTTTGGGAAGTGCATAAATTGTTAGGATTGACCTAAACCATAAAAAAATATCAAATGCAGAAAGTTGAAAATAGGATGTATAGGCACTGGTTCAAAATGTATTATATTTCCAAATTCAGTTCTTTTCTTTCTTTTTTTTTTTTCAGTTATTTTCTTAATAGCACACCTCCCCTGAAGAAAAACTTTTCTGAAATTAATATGAATTGGTGTTATTTGTCTGCTCTTATATTTTCTGAATTCAGAATGATTCCCTTCTCACAGTTACAAAATTCCGCAATTTCATCAATAGGTTTCTAACATTTTCAGTAGCATAAGCTGTTATTCAAAAGAAAATGCCAGATCTCTTGAAGAGAAATCCTTGATTTATGTTAGGAAGAAAAATTCAAAGTATAAATTATACAAAAGTATATCTAAAATTCTTAAAATATAAGAAGTCAACTCCAAGTTTATTTATAGCCTTGAAGTAATTTTAGGGTTTAGAGGGTAGACAGACTAATATTCCCATTATGATAGACTCAATAAAATTTGTATTTTTAGGCTGTAAATATCAAGAAGATTACTTCCTATAAGGTCAGAAAAAACAGGCAGTATTCAGATGGCTAAATAAGAAAGAAAATTCTGAGCCTTATTTCATAGGAAATGTGAATGAGACTGTGGTTTGGATTCTGTGACTCTCCAGGAATCTAAGATTCTACCCAGTGTAGGGGAGGCCTGTGGCTGGCCTAAGAGTTAAACTGACATAAGACAAATTAACGGGAAAAACATACAAATTTTATTTAATATTTTTTATGTTTACATGGAAGTCTTCAGAAGAAAAACAAAGATCCAGAGAAGCTTTAGGCCCCCAAAATATTGATTGATTGATTGATTGATTCATTTATTCATTCATTCATTCATGAGAGACAAACAGAGAGAGGGGCAGAGACACAGGCAAAGAGAAAAGCAGGCTGTCCGCAGAAGCCCAATGTGAGACTCAATCCTGGACCCCAGGATCACACCCTGAGCCGAAGACCAGACACTGAACTGCTGAGCCACCCAGGCATCCCCCCAAAAGTATTTTAAACAAATAATAATAATAATAAATTGTAGGGATGTGACAAGACAAAGGGGCTTGGGCTAAGGGCAGAAAATTGAGGGGCAGTGATCAGGAAGTATTGGAGGGAGGTTGCTCTAGGTGGTGTAGCCCTTTTATCAATCTTTGTTCTTCTATTCCATGATCTTGGAACACTTTTCCATTTCCTTGTGTCTTCCTTAATTTCCTTCATGAGTGTTTTGTAGTTTTTGGAGTACAGATCCTTTGCCTCTTTGGTTAGGTTTATTCCTAGGTATCTTATGGTTTTGAGTACAATGGTAAATGGGATTGACTCTTTTATTTCTCTTTCTTCTGTCTCAATGTTAGTGCAAAAAAATGCAACTGATTTTTGTGCATTGACTCTATATCCTGCCACATTGCTGAATTCCTGTATGAGTTCTAGAAATTTGGGGTTGAGTCTTTTGTGTGTTCCATGTAGAGCATCATGTCATGTGCAATGAATGAGAGTTTGACTTCTTTGCCAATTCAGATGCCTTTCATTTTCTTTTGTTGTCTAATTACTAGGCTAACACAGTGGTGCTGTGTTTCTGATATCAGGGGAAAAGCTCTCAGTTTTTCCCCATTGAGAATGATATTTGCTGTGGGCTTTTCATATATATGGCTTTCCTAGAGCAATCTATACCTTCAGTGTAATCCCTATCAAAATACCATCACCTTATTTCACAGCATTGGAACAAATAATCCTAAATTTTGTATGGAACCAGAAAAGACCCTGAATAACCAAAGGCATATTGAAAAAGAAAACCAAAACTAGTCACAAGTCCGGACTTCAAACTTTATTATGAAGCTGTGATCAAGACAGTATGGTAGTGGCACAAAAACAGACACATAGACCAATGGAACAGAATAGAGAATGCAGAAATGGACCCTCTCAAGTCTATGGTGAACTAATCTTTGACAAAGTAGGAAAGAATATCCAATGGAAAGAAGACAGTCTCTTCGACAAATGGTGTTGGGAAAACTGGACAGTCACATGTAGAAGAATGAAACTAGACCATTTCCTCACACCATACACAAAAGTAGACTCAACATGGATGAAACACTTAAATGTGAGACAGGAATCCATTATAATCCTAGAGAACACAGGTAGCCACCTCTTTGACCTTGGCCACAACTTACTAGACACGTCTCCAAAGGCAAAGGAAACAGAGACAAAAATGAACTATTGGGACTTCATCAAGAAAAAAGCTTTTGCAAAGCAAAGGAAATAGTCAACAAAACCAAAGGGCAACCTACAGAATGGGAAGAGATATTTGCAAATGATATATCATATAAAGGGCCAGTATCCAAAATCTATAAAGAATATATCAAACTCAACACCTAAGGAATAAATAATCCAATCAAGAAATGGGCAAAAGACATGAATAGACATTCTTCAAAGAAGACATACAGATGGCCAACAGACACATGAAAAAATACTCCACATCACTCGGCACTAGGGAAATACAAATCAAAACCACAATGAGATACCACCATATACCAGTCAGAATGGCTAAAATTAACAAGTCAGGAAATGACAGATATTGGCGAAGATGCAGAGAATGGGGGAACCCTCGTACACTGTTGGGAATGCAAGCTGGTGCAGCCACTCTGGAAAACTGTGATTTGAGGTTCCTCAAAAAGTTGAAAATAGAGCTACCCTATAACCTAGCAATTGCACTACTTGGTATTTACTCCAAAGATACAAATGTAGTGATCCAAAGAGGCACCTGCACCCCAATGTTTAGAGCAGCAATATCCAAAATAGCTAAACTATGAAAAGAACCCAAATGTCCATCAACAGATGAATGGATAAAGAAGATGTGGAATATATATACAATGGAGCACTACTTAGCCATCAAAAAAAAAAAAAGAATTTTGGCCATTTGCAACAACGTGGATGGAACTAGAAGATATTATGTTTAGTGAAATAAGTCAATCAAAGAAAGACAGTTTTTATATGATCTCAATCATATGTGGAATTTAAAAAGAAAAACATGATCAGAGGGGAAGAGAGTGAAAAATAAAAGAAGACAAGGTCACAGAGGGAGACAAACCACAAGAAGCTCTTAATCATAGGAAACAAACTGAGGATCATTGGAGGGGAGAGGGGAGAGGTGACAGGGTAACTGGGTGATGGACACTAAGGAGGGCATGTGAGGTAATGATCACTGGGTGTTTATAAGACTGCTGAACCACTGATCTTTACCTCTAAATCCAATAATGGGTTATATGTCAACTAATTGAATTTAAATAAAATTTAAAAACAAGGAAGTATTGAGGGGGAACTAATGGAAAATAAGGGTTATTTAGTAGATTTGTTTGTGTAAGACCTCATTCCCAGTTTGGTGTCAGCTGCTCATCTCTGGTAGTAAGAATGTTTCTGTTCTCTTCCCAGTACAGAGAAGGCATCTTTTTTTTTTTTTTTTTTTTTTTTAGGGGGAAATTATATGACCCGTGTTTAGGATGAAAGAAAGAGGAGCAGAGAACCCTTTCTGTGTCTGTCTTTATCTCAACTGCCTTCAGCTTGGAGTAATTAATATGCCAAAGTGGCATATTTCGGGGTGGCATGTCCTAAACCCCTTCACCATCAGTGTGCTACTAACACAGGACTTATTATTTTATAAAGTACCCAGTGAATTGTAATAATTAGATATGTAAACCACAGAGTTTAGGTGTAGTAAGCATGTGAAAAATGAAAGATTTTCCTTTCTATGTTCTGTCTATAAGTCACATGTACTAAATGCATGTTTACACAGTGAGAAGGAAAGGAGGAGTACATTTGTCAGATCATAACGTTCAGCGTTGCACTCACCTGTGAAGAGATTTAGTTTGCTGATCATGTTCTTCAAGGATAATTTAAATATTTCTTTATTATATTTTCACTCTCCTACGTGTGGTATTTCAAAAGTGTGCTTTGTTTTTCTTTAAAGGAATAATGGCGATGCAAATACAGTCAGTTCTCATTATTCACAGTAGTTGTGTCCTATACATATAATTGCCATGAAGACTAAATTCTCAAAACTGAACCATTGGTTCCAGGAGAAATGCAGGTTGGGTTCCTATGAGCCCCTGGTCACTACATTTCTGTCAACCAATCAGTACATAACCACATTACCTGGTTTGTGTTTGGATTTAAAGGCATCTCATCCAGTGTATCTCGTGGATTCATGAACATTGAACTCACAGTCAACAACACCATAATTCAAGCCTGAACAAAGTTTATCTAACACATGCATTTCCTCCATCAGGCACATCTCACAGGCACTTTCTTACATTTTGCAAGAGCACTACACAGCACTACACAGCACTTCAGCTCTACTCTTGGGAGAGAGACAATTTAAAAAAGCGGAATCATTCCCAAAACAACAAAGTGCAAAGAAATATGGCACTAAATTGTGAAAGGGACCCATTTTTTATAGTATGAAAGCTGAAATAAGAACCTAGAGGGATCCCTGGGTGGTGCAGCGGTTTGGCGCCTGCCTTTGGCCCAGGGCGTGATCCTGGAGACCTGGGATCGAATCCCACGTCGGGCTCCCGGTGCATGGAGCCTGCTTCTCCCTCTGCCTGTGTCTCTGCCCCTCTCTCTCTCTGTGTGTGACTATCATAAAAAAAAAAAAAAAAAAAAGAAAGAATCTAGAGCATTGTCGTATGTGACCTTAGCTGGTAATGTGGACATCAGGTGACTCAGATATTGGGCCCCACTTCACATGTCCATGAGTGGGGACGCACCTAAATTTTAATGAGTAGGCAATTTTTCACATATAGCATCTGCCAGTAATGAAGGGTCAGCTCTACCTATTAATTGGTAATACTTGAAAAAATGTAAAGTTTTCTATCCAAAATCTCAATGAATGAAGCTCAGATAAATGGTGATTTTTTTTCTTCCATCCTCCCCCTGCCCTTATTCTCCTTCCCTCCCTTTCTCCCTTCTTTCTTTTTTGCATTTAGTGTTATTGAGGTAGCATAAAGCAATTTATCTCTGTATCACATGATAACCATTAAAGTTTGCCGTTTTAGCCATCCACTCTTTCTCTGTTTAGAACTAGCCTAGTGGTTTTCTAAAGAATTTGCCTTTTAAAAAATAAAATTCCTTGTTGATACATACTGCGATAATTCACAGATAAATTATATCTTCTAAAATGAAACATTCAGAGTTATTATGATCCAGTGAATCTTATATTTTGATAGTATGCAAGTTCAAAGAGATTTGTGGCCAAATAAGAAAATATCTGTGAGGCACTAGCTAGCAGCTTCTGCTTAATAGGCTCCAAATCAGCTGTTCAACATTTAAAAATAGGGAGATTTCATTAAAATGTTAGATTTCTAACATTTCTTGAAAGCTGAACATTTGAATACCAGCAGCATCGCTGCATAACTTCAGTTTGCTACAATGGATAGGGACCACCTCTCACATATTATATCCCCAAAACCTCCTCATTGTTTTTCAACTATCAAGACCAAATTTTAAAGCCATTAATTTAGCATCTTTTCCTTGTTGTCTTTAAATCCGGGAGATACTGTCTCTGTTATGCAAGTATCTCTATCATAAGTGAAAAAGTGAAAGATCAATGGATTTTACATCAAGCCAGACATCACCAATGTGCATGGACCGCTTGTCCCTCTGAGCGTTGAAGTTACGACTTCTAGTTTCAGGTGCTTCCAATTATTTTAGCACTGTCAAGGCTGGCTTTCTGCACAAGTGGTAGGAGCATTGCTCACTTGTAGAAGTGAGTTAATTCAGCCTGTTCACCAGGGACTCAGTAGGCATGCAGGTGTCATGAAGTAATGGATGGCACCCAAATTCACAGTGAATCAGATTTCCTCCAGTGCCCCAGTCGCTGACGAGTGGGCCACAGAGTACTATTTAATGTTTTACCAGACAGGACCCCACTGCTCTGATGGAGAGGAGAGAGCACAGTATGTCACAACATGTGTACATTTTGGGCCTTATTAATCGTATTTTATGGTTGATGTAAAAGATTCGCCCAAAGGTATGAGAAATCAAACCAAAAATAAAGCAGAGCTGTAATGTGCTACATCCTATGCATAAACACAAAACATACTAAGCATATATCCTGTCTCTTACAAGTGAATGCACAACATTTATAACAACTCATTTGCCTGTCAGAGAAGTGTAGAAAGTAAATAAATAAAAATGACCATTTCATTAGTCACTTACTCCATCTTGCCAGTTGTCCAGGAACCTTTGTAGTGGCTGTTGAGGAAGCATATACTCTTTGGAAAAAATACTGATTTGACATTTTGAGAATAATGTTAGTTTTCTAACATATGGACTTGAATGAGATAGAGCATTAAATGTGAGATAGCTAAGGAATTGATACACCTCTGAGGTTCTTTCTAAAAATTAGGGTTGCACAAATAATTGAATTTAATCATATTTCAAAGAAGAATTCTTTGCAATTTCATTTTTGTTTTTAAGGTAGTTTCAATCACATTAAAAATCTTGTTGCTTTTGTGGTGTTGGATTTGCCATGCCATTAGAGAAAATTCTGCCTGTAAATATTTATCTGAAAGTCTTCAATCATTTTAGAAGCCTTAACCGTTTCAAAATTCTGGGTAGCAGCAATGCATGATCAAAAAGGTTTGCATTCTTTAGTGACAGTTGCTTTCTGAATTCTGGCTCAGTATAATCTTTGTTGAGACTATTAGACTATAAGCTTTTTTGGGGGAAAGGTCTTTGCTATCTTCCTCTGCACTGTCTTCCATTCTTCCCACTCTCTTGATAATCAACACAGATACACGTCTGAGCAAGCACCTTCCCCCAAGGATGCCATCATTACTCACATAGACTCCTGACTTCTGTGTGGAGCATTAGGTCCTTCATGTACCAATTCTAAACCTGCCCCATGATATATGACCCTTAAATATTAAAATTGCACAAAAAAATAAAAAATAAAATAAATAAAAATAAATAAAATTGCACAGAACTACTGAGCTCTATAAAACAGTGAATATGCTGTTTCCCCATCTGTTTTGATTCCTTATTCTGTCTTTTACCAGGAGACTTTACCTATATTAGTGCTTTCATAAAACTTCACCCCTTTACTTCAGTGGCCCCACATTCTTGGCACAATGCTATGGGTGTAGAAATCATTTCAGAGGATTCCAGCTGATATCAGACCTTTGATAATGGTTTCTACAATGTACCATAAAGGAGCTGTTTGCATATCTAGCCAACATTTCTAAGATTTTTTTTCTTGCTTGGCCAAAACTTTGATTTTTCCCTTCTTCTCTTTTCTAAGATATAGTAAAGGAATTCTCTGCAGAAAGTCTATTAGAATATAGTGTATCTGAAGTATGGTAAGGCCAACAGGTGTGTTTTAAAATACAAGGCATTGATCTAAAATTTAAGATATTACAAAGCTGATATATCAGGAAACAACTGTCATTAAAAAGAGAGTTTATTACAGCTCCCAAGAGGAGTGCCGTAGGGGGGAAGCATAAGGGGAAGAACTGGGTCAGTCAGGAGGCAAGAGCCTTCATTGTGGTTTCTGCAGGTAAGTAATAGGTGAGGCAGGGCAGCCAGCTCTTGGGCACAGGGACTGTCCCAGGTTGTCTGTTACTTAACCCTGAGGTGACTAGGACAGAGGGATCATGGCCTTGAGTCTGAGAGCCTGATGAAGACAGCTGGGCTGGGCTGGGCTGGGCTGGGGGCTCTGGATTGGTGGGTTTGTATTTGGAGGATGCGTTTGTAGGAATTGGCTGACTCTGGGAGGGGCAAAGCCCCAGATGTGAAGGCCAGGATGCAGACAATGGAAGACCCCGTGAATACCGAGGGGAAAGGGGAAGCCTGTGGGAGCTTCAGGAAATGGCCAGGGTTGTTGAAACCCCTCAGCACCTTTACTAATACGAATAATTTATCTCTTCCTCAGTATATATAAATTATCCATGAAATCAGTGCCCCAGAGCAAGTCCCTAAATCCAACTGCTATCCATTAGCCTATGTAGCATTGATATTTGGCCCCAATGCTGACAACCATGTTTTAAACGGAACTAGAAACAGAAGTGAGTTTAAATGAATAGTGATTAAAAAAAATAACTGGGAAAAATGTTAGGAATAATAAAATACATTTTGGGGGTTTATTGATGTCTGGTTCCTTTCTTCATCCGTGGAATATTTACTTAGGGTTTATTATTCTAGGTAGTCTTCTCCTAAGCAGAAAAATAGATTGTATATGGTCAGAACCTGTAGAGCTATTTACAGTAAACAGCAATATTATCACAGAGAAGGCAAGTCTAATTTGTTTGACTTTTTGATTTACAAAAATAAATAAAAATAGCTTCCACATGGATTTCCTACAAATAGATTTTATGCTAATTTTCAGAAATTTCTTATTATCTCTGTATTATCAGATATATTAAAGCTGTAACCCTGCTCAGAAGTGTATCAGTCTGGTTTTCTGATGTCTTGTGTGGTGTGAGTGTGAAAATGACCGTTTTGGGTGAAGCAGGAAGAACCTCGTTTTTTTGTTGTTGTTGTTGTTGTTTTCTTTTGGTCCTTTGATGTTGAATAATATAATTTCAGAAAATTACTAATATTTCTCTGGGACTTATTCACGTGGGCCAACCCTGTGATTAATGAATCATGATTCATCACACATTATAGTTTTTTTATGAAGTAATCCAATAATAGGAAACACAGAGAGCAAGTCCATCTTGCTTCTTTATAGAATATGTGTATATGTATATATATATATATATATACATATATCTGCATCTCAAGTTAGTATTAAATTGGGATTCTTGGGTGGCTCAGTGGTTTAGTGCTTGCCTTCAGCCCAGGGCATGATCCTGGAGTCCTGGGATCAAGTCCCACATCGGGCTCCCTGCACGGAGCCTGCTTCTCCCTCTGCCTGTGTCTCTGCCTCTCTCTCTCTATGTGTGTGTCTCTCATGAATAAGTAAATAAAATATTTTTTAAGAATAAAAATAAATAAATTCAGTAAAATGTCTTTTAAACTTAGTTAAAAGAAAAACATATATACATTTTGTATTTAAATTCATACTAGAGTTAAATATTTTAGCCTTTGACTTATACAGAAAGAACTCCAGTGTGAGTATAATAAAAGCATTTCATGTTTTAAACTATTTATTCACATCAGAAGCCCAGAGTTGTAGTATTTATATAAATACATGCCACTAAATCATGCATAAGTCAGTAAACTGTATTGTGCCAGGTATGGTTTTGAAGGAAAATAAAAACAGTGAGTTTTCCTTTTGTCTTGTCTCAAACACCACTTACATTTAGATCAGTCTAAGAAGTATTTATTGTGCCAGAAGTACAAAGTGGAACAATCCAGAATCTGTACCTTAGGAAAGCTTAAAATCAACAGAGGAAATCAGACCCATCAAGAGATCATTTCAACGTAAGATGAGAAGTGATACGATAAAAGTCTGTAAGGGTGCCATGGGCTCTTTCATACAAGAAAAGCTTTTCTAGTAGGTGAGAATTATCTGAAGCTCGGAGGATGCCTAAACCTATGTGAAAACATAAGCCATGGAAAAAAGGCAGGGTTTCTATCATGGAGGGTCTTGTAGGCCATGCTGAAGAGTTTTTCGACAACAAAGTTTATTTTAGAAAGTTCTTTTTAGCTTCTGTGTGGAGGATAGATTTAAGGGAAGTTAGACTAGAGCGTGGGAATCATCTTCCAGCAATGTTAATGTCATAGACACTGTGTGAGGTGATGGTAGTTTGGTAGGCATGCATAAAAAATAAACTCTTTGTTTTAAAACCAAAGATGGGCTTTATTTATAGAGCTTAAAACTGAGTGAATGTGGGCAACTAAGATAGGAAGAAGCTGAAGAAAGCCTCAGATCTCTGTCTTGACTAGATAATGGGTACAAGAGCAAGTGTTTGGGCCCCCAGAGAAGGAATTACAGGTTGGACTCATAGAGTTAGATTTGCCTGTGGAAGGTCCATATGGATCTTCTAGGCCATTAAATACTCGAGTCCAGTTTTATGGAAAAATAAAATCGGATTCCTCTGATGTTGTTGTTGTTGTTGTTGTTCTACTATGAGTTTTCAAGTACCTAAGGGCAAAGCAGCACATTTTTTTAATAATAAATTTATTTTTTATTGGTGTTCAGTTTGCCAACATACAGAATAACACCCAGTGCTCATCCCATCAAGTGCCCCCCTCAGTGCCCGTCACCCATTCACCCCCACCCCCTGCCCTCCTCCCCTTCCACCACCCCTAGTTCGTTTCTCAGAGTTAGGAGTCTTCCATGTTCTGTCTCCCTTTCTGATATTTCCTACCCATTTCTTCTCCCTTCCCCTCTATTCCCTTTCACTATTATTTATATTCCCCAAATGAATGAGACCATATAATGTTTGTCCTTCTCCGATTGACTTACTTCACTCAGCATCATACCCTCCAGTTCCATCCTCGTTGAAGCAAATGGTGGGTATTTGTTGTTTCTAATGGCTGAGGAATATTCCATTGTATACATAGACCACATCTTCTTTATCCATTCATCTTTCGATGGACACCGAGGCCCCTTCCACAGTGTGGCTATTGTGGACATTGCTGCTAGAAACATTGGGGTGCAGGTGTCCCGGCATTTCATTGCATCTGCATCTTTGGGGTAAATCCCCAGCAGCAAAGCAGCACATTTTAAGGAGAAATATTGCACAAAATGTGAGATGCTGACCTTCATGAAAGAGCCTTGAAGGTTTTTGTTTTTGTTTTATTCTTTTCCCGAAAGAGAAGTGACTTTTCAGAGTCTATATTAGATATTTTTTGTAGGATTTGGAGAAGGCTCATTTGCTATTACTCTAAATTAGCTGTTATTGACATTTTGGGGTCTATTTTAACTATTTAGGTTTAAACCACAGATATATTGAAAGAAAAGGCAGTGGATTAGAAGGAAGAAATTAATCAGATCAAAGCAGTGTGCAGATGAGATGAAATAGATCACGTACCTCCAGAGTTAATGTCTGTTGGTTGAATAATACCGATTCAATTAATAAAAATGGAGTGAATTCCACCCTCCACCACAGCATGTAGCCTAATGTTACCATTTTTTTCTCCAACAGTTGAAACCTTGTATATTTGAATAATTACAGCACCAAAAGGGATCAGAATGATTCTTGATGTCTCTTGCAACTAGTGATTCTCATCTCTAATGAAAAAGTATAAAACAATGATGTCTATAATACTTTAATCCAATTTATTGAAATAGCAATGACAACATACAGCCATTTAACAAATACTGAATGAGTATGGGCTGTTTCTGAGGCACTAAGTACTGGGCATCAGGGTGGAGGGGGGGGACACAAAGTCTCTGATGCATATGTTTTCAGCAGAAGAGAGTGTGTATAATGCTATAAATGTAGAAGCACATAAATATGTCAGGTACAGGGGATCCCTGGATGGCTCAGTGGTTCGGTGCCTGCTTTTTGGCCTGGGGCCAATGTGATCCTGAGGTCCCGGGACCGAGTCCCGCATCCACCTCCCTACATGGAGCCTGCTTCTCCCTCTGCCTGTGTCTCTGCCTCTCTCTCTCTCTCTCTCTCTCAATCTGTCTCTCATGAATAAATAAATAAAATCTTAAAAAAATATATGATAGGGATAAATACTATCAAGAATAGAAATCATTGGATGGATAAAGAGTAAAGATGGCAGGAATGCTGTCTGGTCATATCCAAAATATTGACCTCTGACTTAGAAAAAGAACATTTGCAAAACTAAGCAAATTCTATCTTTTATAGTGTTTTTAAACTTTACTTCCAGAGTTCAGGGGGAGGGAGACAATCTCAGGCCAACTCAGGCCGAGCATGGATCCCCATGTGGGGCTCAGTCTCATGACCAGATCATGATCCTAGCCAGATCCAAGAGTCAGATGCTTAACTGACTGAACCACCCAGGCATCCCTACATTTTTAACTTTTTCAAATAAACAGGATAAATTACCTTTCAAATTAGATATATTCTTACTTTATATAAGTGCCTTGGTGCATGAAGACCAACAAAATATACTAATTAGCTAAAACATACAATTTCCCAACTAATATTTATAAATATTATATTACCCAACATTCAAGCTGCTTACCAGTCAACATTTTGAACTATATCCAAAGGAAATGACATTCTCATCTCTGTCTCTACTGCCCCCACACATGCACCCACACCTCCCACATTTACACACACATCTATGCATGTATGTATATATAATAGTATATGAATAATTCCATACATTACATGAGGAGGTAGGTGGATATATAAGTAAATGAATAACATCGGGAAGGCTGTGCACTGACCTTTTGCCCATATCGATCATATTGGTGATCCCCTGTTTTGGGAGTCACATTATACGTTCTCTGTTTCTGTATTATTTGATTTCCTTTTAACAGTAAATATATATTAAACTTGTAGTAAAAAATATAGCAAAGGATTTTTTTAACTATTAAAAGCTTTAGATGTTAAACCCTCTTCTCCAAAATGTCTTCTCCAAAATCAAAGTAAAGACTAACAATGAAATTAAAAAGAAAAGAAAAAAGCCTTCTCTCCCATGATGTTTTGATGAACTGGGCACGTTACCAGCTCTCTGAGTTATTGTTAGAAACAAAATTGTGGAAGCGCTGTGATTTTGCATTCACTCTTTGACTAGCCATTGTTGTTGCTCAGATTGCTTAAACAGTTCAACCATACATATTTAATCACTGCATAGAAAACTTAATTCTAGGGAGTGATAAGCAATCAGGGTAATAGGGGGAAAAAAGGTGGCTTGTCCCAAAATAAGCACAACATATTATTAGATGTCAAATGAAATTTAAATATATTTTTGTAGAAAATAGAATTAAATTCTAATAGATTTTACCATATCCCGGACTCTGTTAAAAGTGTATGTATATATTTCTGTATGAATATTATATCACAGGTTATTTCTAGGAATTTTGCGTTTTCAAAGACAACTCTGAGCTCACATCTTTATGCTGATATTATGCAAGCTTTAAACCAGTTATAGAAGAACAACTTTGATTTCATAATGTAAAAGGCCTGGTTTGCAGAGCATTTTATCAATTTCTCAAATGACCACTTACCATTTGCAAGATAAGGCTTAGTCCGCATAAATAGTGTTCCTTTATGTTTTTGCTGATATTCTACGACTCTCTGAAGAAATAAACCATGCCCATCCTTTCTCTCACTCTTTCCATTGCTCTAAAACTGGGGAAGAGAGGCACCAGCATTTGTACTACTCCATACCTAGAACTGATTGTAAATTTTGATTTAGGAGAAGATATGGTAGGGGTGGATTCTTTCCTCTATCTAAGCTTAGAGAACATTTACTTCCTGAAAGATGAATGGGGAATATTTTATGTCAATTAATATATATTGAAGATATTTAAAAATGATGTGTCTATTAGTCAACTGTCACTGACATGAAATTGACTGCAAAATTACTTTCTGGGGTTCCGGATTTACTCCCTCCTCCTGACTTTTCATTTATGCACTTTTCAGACAAAAAGTAATTTCTTCCAACTGCTGCATTTATAAATTCAACCTGAGATCTTATAATCAGATTCCACTTTTTTCTCTCTTACCTCTCATCACAGATGATAAAGATACTGCAATTGGAATTCAGCTGTGACAGTATAGATGATTAAGCTAAAGTCTAATTGGCTTTGCAGTGTTAGCAGAAGCCTAAATTTAATGGTTGATTTTCCCCCCATAGTAAAATAAACCTCTGTGATTTAGTCTTAGAGAACAGAATTTTGTTGATTAAGAAGGTCTTTTTTATGGATGGTAAAGAATCGACTATAAGAATGAAAACTTAAAGTGCAAAGTTCCATTTTTCTTTCTGAACTTTTTTGAATACGACAAATCTCAAATAAGAAATAAGAGCAAAACTTATAATTGCAAGTAGTGCACAAAAAGAGTGACTAGCTATGGTAGCTCTGCACTTCCACTGAGGCTACGGTGAGGGGACATGCTCTTATACTTGAGAGTTGGGGGCCAAGGTATTTCCTGTGGCAGTTGAAGTATACAGGTGCCAGGGACTTAGGACATGAGATGAAAAAAATATTTCTCCAACAGGCTTTAAACTTGCTATTATTTTTCTCCACTGTCACTGTGAAAATCCTTAGCAAGACCTTGCTCCAAATTGAGAGGCAGGCTTCATTCAGGCTTGTAATTCTAAAGTAATTAGAGCTATCCAGTTTGACTGCATTTTCTATTATTCAAAATCAAAAGCTTAAAGAAATGGATTTTAAAAAATATTTTTAATTACAAAGGTCTAATTATCATAAGTAGGTTTCTATTTGTACTCAAAATCTACTCTGAATAATTACAGTTCATCTTTGAGCCATTCCATGGATTTGAAACCTACTGACCAGTAGTGCATAATAAGATTCATGTCATTTTCCATTTCTGATGTAAGTGGCAGTTATGAAACTATTCCACCACCCCCCTTCCCACCATCACTTGTTTCCGAGGGTGGTGACAAAATTGTTTATATTTTTAAAAAGCCTATATCATTTCACGTCTTCAGTAAAATTTTCTAAAACCAAATTAGAGCTACTCTAGTCATAGTGTATTTGTTCTTCTTGAGGTCCAAGAGCAAATAGCACAAAGCTTCTTGAAGTTCAGTTAGCTATAAACTCTGGGTACTACCATAACATTTGTTGAAAATGCAGTAGAACATTAAAAACCATTAGAGGAATGAGTATATCATTAAATTCCACATTTCAGGATCCTTTGTTCTATGTCAAAAAAATAAATTTGTGAGCAAAATGTGTACTTAAAAATCATGAATAATTAGTCCCATTTAAGAAGGAAAACATTAAAACCTCATAATATGTCAAGAATTAAAAATTTTATTTTTTTTCAAGTAAACTCCAGACTCACAAGTTAAAATTTGAGGCTTATAAATCATTAACAGTATTTATGTTGTTAGTATTACAATTAAAGGATGATTTGATACTGATAAAAATTTCTTTGATCAATTTTTATGAATATTTTCCATAAAATTTATTTCAGAACAGACGAACCAAAAGAAGAAATAGAACAAAAACCCAGGACTCCAGATTTTTTCAGGAAAAAACACTTCTTTCTCATTTCATCTGTGCAAACACCCATTGGAAGTGGGTGTATTTCACACTGGGTAGTGACATCCAAGAACTGAAATAAAATGTTATTTGTTTCTTCTCTTAGGGGCTGATGTTATCAACTTTGATGGCCACGTCGTGTTACCATATAGATTCAGAAACAAGAAGATGAAAACACTGAAAGACGTCATTGCCTTGAAATTTAAAACCTCTGAAAGTGAAGGGGTGATCTTGCATGGGGAAGGACAGCAAGGGGATTACATCACCCTGGAACTGAAAAAAGCCAAGCTGGTCTTCAGCTTAAACCTAGGTATGTTCTGACTTTTGGCACCATTTTATTCATTTATTAATCTTCCCATTAGTAAAATGTGAATGTTCCTTAATTCTTAAAATGGAAATTATAAAAAAGCAGTTCCCATTATCAATTCATCTTTAACCCATAGTGGTTTAATCCATATGTACTTATTCATTAAAAAAATAATTCTTATGTCCTTGTCCTTAGCAAGGTACTATATACTAGCATCTGAGAAACAGTGGTGAACCAATAGAGAAGGTCCTTAAGTTCATGAAGTTTATGACCTAGTGGAGGAGCTAGAAAATATATTATCTATTATTTTAAAACAACTAAATCAAAAGCATTGTCTTCAAATAATGATAAGTGGTGTAAAATCAATCAATAAGCTAAAATGATAAGAGATACTGCAGAGATATGTATGCATATGTATGAAGGAACATCCTCCTGGAGAAGATACACTAGCTGAGATCTCAGTATGGCTATAACTGCCGTGAGAATATCCGAGAGAGGAGCATTCCAGCTACCAGTCACTACTGATGAAGATCCAACATGTTCAAGGAACAGGAGGGAGGCTGGTATGGGTAGATGAAATTAAGTGAGTCAGTGGAGAAGACGGAAACTGAAAGTTGGGGATTGTTCAAATCCTGTAAGATCCTATACAGCATGGGAAAGGTTTTAGGCGGTGTTAGTCAAGAAAAAGAAGCTGTTGGTAGGCCTTAAACTACATGGCATCATCATCTTATTTTTAAAAGTTTACTGAGACTTCTGTAAAAGAAAATGCTTGCATTTGCATGAACTTCAAAGCTAGACTCCCTCATAATGCAAGTGAGATGTAGCCTGGGCTTGCAGAGGTGGCTCAGTGGAGATTCAGGGAAGTAGGTCTAGGTGGGAGATGACTTCAGTGGTAAGTTTAACAATGATATGTAACGAGGAAGAAAGAGAAGAAGCGAAGTTCCTACACATCAAAGGAACTTAAGTGCCATTTTCAGAAGTAGAGACAAGTCTATATTTTCTCTAGAGTTCTGGTAAAGGATTATTAGTTTCCTCTAATACAGGAGGTCTAAAGTGAACGTGATGCATTTTGATTTATTAGACATCAGAGTTGAGATTTCAATTAGGGAGTTGCATGTATTAATGGGAGGGAGAGGAAGTTTACATGAAGACTGAGGGGAATAGGCAGTAAGCAGGAGGAAATAGGAATGTGTGGTATCAGAGACCAGGGAAAGAAAAGAGGCAGCTATTTTGTTGAATTCACCTAAGATGACGATAGGCAGGTGAATATTGATTGGCTTAGACTACATAGAAGTTACTGTTGATTTTCTCTCCTTGGAATAGAAAGGATGGTAGTTTTATTACATAGGTTAAGAAAAGATGAGAAATGTGGAACTGAATTTTTCAAACATAATCTAACTAGAAATCAGAGAATCAGAAATTGAGAAATAAAATATTGGCTGAAGAATGAGTAAACTTGAATGAGTTCTTATTTTGTCTTGGGTTTTTGTTGTTTTCAAAGCATTTTTAAATCTCTTGGTTGGCTAAAAGTTTTGGGATTTATGCAAGAATTTTTTGGAAGGCATCACGTATTCCATAAATTTTCTTCTGTTGTAAATAATAAGAGAATTCTACAAAAATATTATAACTAAAATATATTAATAGTTAAAGTTCATATGTGTCCCAGTCGAAAACTACAAAACTAAAGATAAGAACCCAAAACCAGATCCTGTCTTTTTTGACCTGCTTATCAGTCTGAGTGGTCTAGACATTTCCAAATATGGCTTGTGTTCTACAATTTAAATTTTATTACTTTGAAAGTTCGTACTATACTAAAATATGCAGTTTCAGTTAGTTTTTTTTTGTTGGTAATACTTGATACAATGTCTATAAAGATTTACCCTTTATTATGAAACTTTCCTCACTTCAAATCTGATCTGATAGAAATAATAGCTTCTATAAGAAAAAATGAAGAAGAAAAACGCACAAAAAGCTGGATCGGTTAATTACACAAAAAATATTGAATTATTTTACATTACGTAAAATCACAATGCATGTGAAACTAGAAAAATGCAAATGTCAAATATGGACGTTTAGTGCATTCATGAGTAAGAATTTATACCACTCCTTAAGAATGCCAACAAGGCTTTACGAGAAAATGTAGACATAGGACATAAAAGGTAATGCATAGAAGAAAATGTAGAAGTATTCTATGAACATCAGATGTTCTATGGTACTGTCTATAAAATAAATGCATGATAAAATAATGACTAATTTTTGTTAAGTAAATCAATTTAAAAATATCAGTATTGATGAATATGTGACATAATTCTTTGTACTGTTCTTTGTATCAGAAAATATTTTCAATAGAACAGTTGACAGTGTCTTCAGATATCTAAAAATTGCCTGTATATGTTAATCTAATAATGTAAGGAAATAATGGGAGATGGTTATAGGATATAAGTCTAAGGACGTACTTGGTAATATTGATTACACTGTCAAAAATTGGGGAAAAAAAGCTAAGCATATAGAAGAAATATGTCGATATGAATTTAAAACATCTGTGAATAATTTTAATTCTAAAAAAATACTATAAAACATTAAATTGTCACCCATTCCCAGAGTTAGGAGTCTTTATGTTCTGTCTCCCTTTCTGATATTTCCTACCCGGGATGAGCACTGGGTTTTATTCTGTATGTTGGCAAATTGAACACCAATAAAAAATAAATTTATTATTAAAAAAATAAAAAAATAAAAAATAAAACATTAAATTAAACTGCAGTATAAAATATTATAAGTAATATCTCAATATTTTTGATTATATATGCACACATAAGTATATATGTATATAGTTAAATATATGTATAGGAATAAAATCTGGAAGGAATTAGACTGAACTAGGTTTAGTGCTGGAAATGATTTATTAATGTAACACATATTAATTCTTCACAATACTCTCCACTTATAATTATGTACATGTATTCATGTATTATCTGGGAAAAATATCTCTAAATCATTTTTGAAACAAGTTTCAGTAGAAGATAAGGAGAAATAGGGGGCGTAGAGGGGGATAGATATCAGAAAACCAAATGTAAGTACTTTTTAAAATATGCACACACACACTCGGAGCAATTGAGTTATATCTAAGGATGTTTGCTTTTTCAAACCTTTCTTGTTTTTTTTTTTTTTTAAGTGAAACACATAGAGAAGCCTTTTAAAAGCCACTGTGCCTTATATATGTGTGACATTACTGTTCTGAAACTCGTAGCTGATCCTCTGACCTCACAGAAGGATCATTGCCATTTCACTGGAAAGCAGTTTACTTAGAGTTTTATTGACTGACTGGAATTTATGAGAGTCGTGGAAATGCACTCACTCCTATGTCCACTGTGCCTTTTTAATGCCATTACCTAAATATCAGGCATATCTAGCTGCTACTACTCAGTCTTCTAGTCATTTACAGTAATTTAAAGTAATAAAATAGAGTATATCCTTTTCTTAGACGTATTCCTACTTTTCTTTCTCCCTCTCTGCCCCACTGCCACATGTGCACAGACAGTTGAATCACAATCACAGTCACAGCACATTTGGTTTCATCACTGGAAGGAAAGAAGATCTGATCCAGTAAAACCATAGAAAATGCCAGGTTTAGGCATCATTAGCATTCTAAATGTGAAAAGGGAAAAAAAAAGGAAATCACTCAGTGCTCTAATCAATTTATATTTCTCCTATTTATATTATACTGTTTGTTTTGGAATCATGTTATATTTTTAGAGCATTTAGTTTTGCCTGACCATGAAAAGCAGTGCTTGATTAGACAAAATAGAAGATAGCATAAAACATGTAAACAGTATCCAGAGATGACCCTAGTAAACATTTTAGATTCTCACAACCTTTCACTCTCATTTACAGTCTTGTTGCCATGGAAATCTGCTTTCAAAGCTAGATTAATGGTACATACATATTTTTGCAAGTTTTTATTTTAAAATGTAATTCAAGTTAATTTTCCATGCCATTAAATATTACATTGTCCTTAAAATTATGCTTTTGGAGTCAGTGGAAAGTGGGAAGTATCATGCTGTGTTTTCTTGACCAATAACAAAAATAACGGCAACAATAGAAGACTGTTAACAGGTAAACATTTAGCTAATGTTCGCTATATGCCAAGAAGTTTGTTAAGTCCTTTGCATCTATTAATTAAGTTAATTATCATAGCAACCTTGAAAAGCTGGTAGCCTAATTTTCTACATTTTATATATGAGGCAACATAGGTGCAGAGAAGCTGCCAGCTTGCCCAGGATCACAGAGCGAGCCAGTGGTGGAGCCGGGAGCCAGCAGGAGAACCCAGGCACTTGGCTCCCGAGCCACGGGGCACTGACTTTGTAAGGAACCTGGAACATTTAGCAGAATTCATGGCACAGTAAAAAATAAAATGCTCATTTTTCTTTTCTTTTCAAAGGTGGTGTTTTCCATCTTTATTAGCTTTTATGAATTTTGAATATGAAACTGTCTTGAAGTGTATTTACATGCTGGTTCCCCCATACTATAGTCAGTAGACAGGACTTGAGTGGGGCACCAGCCTGTGGCTGTAGGGGAAGGTGTGCTGCTACACAACGTGGCTGTGGTGTTGTTGCCTCATTTCTGTCCATTCCATGACTCAGGAAGCAACCAGCTGGGCCCCATCTATGGCCACACGTCCGTGATGACTGGAAGTCTGCTAGATGATCACCACTGGCACTCTGTGGTCATTGAGCGCCAGGGCCGGAGCATTAACCTCACCCTGGACAGAGGTGTGCAGCACTTCCGCACCAATGGAGAATTCGACTACCTGGACCTGGACTACGAGGTGAGCTGAGGACCCATCCATTGTGCTAGATCTTGAGTCTCTGACTGCGTCATTGTGTTATTGTCATACCTGCCCACTCCATTTGTTTTATTTTCCAAAGAAAAATTATCTTTCACCTTTAGGGTCTAATGTGTCATTTATTCATTTCTAAATCTGTAATTTCAAAGAATATTGGAAATAGTTTAAAAATCTTAGTACCAAAGTAATAATTTAATGAGAACAGACCATATATCATGTCATCAGGGCAGTTTAGTAAGTCCAGAACAAATATATGTTGTAATCTTTCCATTGGTAGTTAATTATGATATAAACCACCTATGATTCTTGAGGATAGACAATATATTATAAACACATGATTGATTAATATTTATTACAAAATACTAAGAAATCCTGAGTTCTGATTTATATTAAGTCATTTATGACTTCATTACTATAGTTTTTTTTTGTCAGGTTATGTTTGCTCAGATATAATTATCATAGAAGAAATAATAAGGTAAAATATAGAATGTTTTAAGAGGCTCTCCATAAATAAAAGGACATATAGTTTATCTTATGAATGATCAAAAGTAAAAAAAGTAATCAATCATATTGGTCTCATAAAAACTATAAATTCCCATTTTATACAGGTAGGCATTTCAGGTTTTTAAAATAAATTGTTTGGAGAGCAGTTCAACCTCAAAATATCCACCAAAAATATTAATCATATATAGAGATAAGAGTTCTGTAAGATGTCCATCACAGTGTTACATATTCCAAGAGAAAAGGAGTAACACTAAATGAACAAAAAGAGTGTATCATCAAAATAAATAGGATGAGATATTATTTAGCAAGGGGTTTCTAAGCTTTCTTTCTTCATGAAAACCCCAGTATGTTATTAATTTTTCCACAGATGTCCTAGACCATTCTGTAACAGAGCCAGACTACTTAATAAATGTTGATGTCCTAACAACTCAGTAGCCATTCAAAAAAAAAAAAAAAAGATAAATGAAAAAAAATGTTATTTAATTCTTAAAACAGCAATGATCATTTGCTAATGGGATGAGTGTCCCTGTGTGGTACAACTCCTTCGATTTTGGGATCAGATTTGACTGCCATCTTCATCTTCTGTTCCACTTTTACTTTCATGTGACGCTCTTTTTATGAGAGAAGTGATAAAAAGCTCACCTTCACTAGGACTGGAGATCTTCAAAAGCAATGTGGTAGGATGTTGGAATGGTGAAGTAGGTCAAGCTAGCGTTTCACATAATGCCTAGAACATGTCCAATATTGCTGTGTATCCTTTAAAACTAAGAAGTGAAAAAGAAAAGAAAAAAAATGTAAGAAGTGTATGGTGGCTGTGACCCTGTGAGTTTTCTGTGCCAACTCATCGTGCCTTGTCCGCAGTTTTGAAATTGTTGATATACATATACACACACATGTATGTGTTAATCAATATCTGTATATAAATTTTTTAAAAATGTGAAATATGCTCACTATAAAATAATTGAAAAAGTTAGGATTTGCAACTATGCTTTTTATTTTCCTTATATATTTAAATTG
Source organism: Canis aureus (assembly GCF_053574225.1). Taxonomy (NCBI): domain Eukaryota; kingdom Metazoa; phylum Chordata; class Mammalia; order Carnivora; family Canidae; genus Canis; species Canis aureus. The sequence continues at coordinate 65,159,500 of NC_135625.1, forward strand.
TTTCTAAATTTTCTGTGAGATGAATATATTACATATATTCCTAAATAGGAGTTTAAAATAGATTATGCTATATAAAGTCTGATATTGAGACTTTATTAACATTAAATTTAAGGTTACCAGAAAATAACTGCATCCCCCAAAAAAGTCTCCTTAAAACAAAATGATTGGTGCAATAGAAAGAACATGAAAATGTCAGAAGTTTTTTTTTTTTTTTTTTTCTAAATTAGTACATTTCTTGCCTTAGGTGGTTTATCTGCCACTGTATGAGAGAACTTAAAGATGAATTATTCATCCTCCATTAATAAACTTTGAAGTACCGGAGAAGAGATGAGAGATCTTGGAACATTAGCAATGGGCAAACACAATTCCAATTTTCAAAAAAACAGAATTAAAAATTTGAGGTCATAGACTCTATTGAGTTTGTGTGGAATCCATGAATATTCATGCACACACACAGAGTCAGCAGTTTCATGGACACTTTGAAGCCCATCAACATACATACCATGTTTGAGAACCTCAGCTGTAGATGACAATGCCCTGAAGCATCATTAGACACACTGGGAAGAAATTTAAATTTATTGATAAAGAATCCTGAGTCAGTTGAGTTTTCACACATACCTCTGACTCATCCATATAGTAACTAGACTCAAACCCCAAAAGAGGGGTGTTATGAATAACTGAAGACATTTCTATCACTCAGAAAATTCCAAGGGTTTTAGGCCCTGTGCCAGGAACCGGGAACAAAGACCCAATATATTTATTACATCACACCATGATAGAGTATTCCCAGCTTATATAGACACAATGAATATAAGTAATCTCAGGAACATACATAATAATAAAAATATAGAGATGAGTTCTTAGTACCTATTATTTAATGTAATTTAAGACTATATGATTTAATTTTAAACAATGGCTCTGTTGAACAATCAGTTCTCATGGGCTAGTATGAGTGGGATTCAGCACACCATAGGGGAAAGCTAATACCTATCACTATTCCCAGAGATGTACATCATGAACGAAGCAGTAGAAAACAAGTTTGTTCCTTTGAGGTACCTCAATCTCTTTATTTTTGTGGAAGATGGCTTAAGAGTTTACCTTATCACCTCCCGGAGCCCAGTGACACTGTGAAGTGTGCCAAACGCTGTGTGCAGGCCAGCTACTAGCCACATGGTGCCCTAAAAAGGGTACAAAGGTAAACAGATACACATCCTTCTCAGCTAAAGGGCAGGACCACATACTGATGTTTGGCCTGGCTTCTCTCTTTTCTTCAGCTAAATTCCAGGATAGATCACTGTGGATGTTATGCCATTGCTTTTTGCAATACCTGTCTGCTTGGGAGGTAGAGGAATGAATGCCCCCTGGTAGCTGTAGAACTACACTAGGATTTTAGAGGGGAAACCAGCTAAGATTTTGTAGAGAATCAATTGCATGGCTCAAACTGGGACAAAAGGCCTGGGTTTGAGTCCCTTTTTGCTCCTTATTGGTTGTGTGACAGTGGACAAATCATAGTCTCCTTTTGGAAAATGGATGTAATAGCACATTTGTCATAAGATTATTTTTTAAAGATTTTATTATTTACTTATTTGACAGAGAGAGAGCTCACAGAGGGGGAGCGGAGAGGGTGAGGGAGAAGCAAGCTCCCCAGAAGCAGGGAGCTCAATGCGGGGCTTGATCCCATCACCCTCAGATCATGATCTAGGCTGAAGGCAAGCACTTAACTGACTGAGCACCCAGGTACCCCTGTCATAGCATTATTATATGAGGAAGCCATGGGAAGTAATAGAAATCACCATATATATCAGTTATGATTAATTAGGCTCACGTAACAGATGCTTGTTTATTCTCCTTCATTTGAAAGGTAACACTAGGCAGGTAACACTAGGAAAGGTAACTACCTAAAACATTAAGGTAACACTGGGCTCAAATGACCAGGTTATCAAGACTCTGGTCTCTAACCTTGCTGCTACTCCAGTCCCATTGCAAATCACCCAGGATGGCTGTTCATATTCCATCTTGCATTCCATTGGGAAGGAAGAGTGAAGAAGGTTGTGCTCTCCTCCTCTTTCGATTATGGTTTTTGGAGTTAAACACAGTCCTACTACTTTCATCTCAATAAAACCAAAACTTGTTTCAGAGAGGTGGGTGAATGCCATGTGTTAGCTGCACAGCAACGTGCACAGCTGAAAAGCATTCTTGTTTTCCTAAAGAAGGTAGGGAGAAAGGACGCTAGAAGTATCTAGCCGTCTGCCACATTTTGCAAACACTTGGTGGCTAACAAAATGGTCAGTGTGATTACCTCCTCAGAGTCAAGGTTGTTATTGAGTGGTAGGATCATTAATAAGTCAGTCATATGAGTTATATGAATATCTGATGAATAATCTAACAATTGCAACAATTTTTTTGACTTTCTGAATAATTACAATATCAGAAAATATTTGTGGTCCAGGTATTTCATCCTACTGATGAGAATACATAATCAGAAGATGTAACAACCTAATATCATGTGATTAGTTACATTAGGAATTGGGATGTGAACCCACATCTCTTAGTTGTAAGGAAATCTGGTAAGTTGAGCCTGTATTGCTTCACTAGGGCACCTGTGATGATGAGGTAGGACATGTGCTAAGGGATGCTGAAAGCAGAGAAACCACAGGCGTGTTTAATCATCAGCAAAACAGAAAATGAAAGGCCCAAAATAAACTGTTCACATGGAGAGAGAATGAGACAATATGTTTCAAATGGTATTTAGTAATAATGTTCAAAATGTGATGCTGCATGTCATTAAGCATAGATTTTGTTACCAATAACTAGGAAAGAATTGGTAAAATAAACTGTAGACAGGAAATACAACACTTAACATAATTATCAGTAATTCTTACCTTTGGTATTAGGTATACTTATTTGTACCTAATAAGTTCCTTTTAGTGCCACTTGAAAATATTTTCGTAATAATTCTACTATTTTACATTACTATAATTTTCCTTTTGTCATGTCCTAATTAATTTCTATATATTCTCAATTTTCCCTTCTTTCATATATAAACTCTATGGTAAATGATGCATAATGGTTGCTAACCATTATTAACAAATTTTATTTTAAGTGAGGTCTTTGTTTTTTTATATTGTGTCATAATCTATCATTAATTTGTGCTTTTTTTTTTTCCTGCAAAAACTAAGCATCTAGGATGCCATGACACTAAATAAAAGAACATAAATTGCTAATGGCCTCCTAGAACACAAAGATCTGTGCAGGGACGCCCGGGTGGCTCAGCGGTTGAGTGCCTCCCTTCGGCCTAGGGCGTGATCTTGGAGTCCTGGGATCGAGTCCCACATTGGGCTCCCTGCATGGAGTCTGCTTCTCTCTCTGCCTGTGTCTCTGCCTCTCTCTCTCTCTGTCTCTCATGAATAAATAAATAAAATATTTTTTTAAAAAATCTGTGCATTATGTTTCAAATATGAACTCTTGACATTCAAAAATGTCATAACTATTGCTTTCATTTTCAAAGCTTTATAGGAAAAGATAAGGATAACATTGAATAATAAAAGAGAAATAATATCTGGGTTATATATCTTGGTATTGCAGCTCTGGTTAGTATTTAGATTTATTTATCACTAATTCACTATTAGCAGTAAATGTCATTATGGCAATACGTATATTAAGTATAATTTTGTATTATAGGAAATTGATGCTATAGTACCGTAATTTGGCCAAAGATATATGGGAAAAGATATTCTCTCTCTCTTTTTAAAGATTTTATTATTTATTTGAGAAAGAGAGAGCACGGATGTACACAAGCAGGGAATTGGGGTGGAGGGAGACAGAGAAGCAGAATCCTGGCTGAGTAGGGAGCCCCATGCAGCCAGATCCCAGGACCCCAAGATTACAACCTGAACCCAAGGCAGATGCTTACAACTGAGCCACCCAGGCGCCTTGACATAATCTCTTCTTATAGGTGATAGTAGCCAGAGAATCACAGTCAAGAGCATCTATCTTATTCTTTAGGATTTAGAAGACCTATAATAGTTCCAGGCATATAGTGCTCAGAGAACAGCCTCCATCTCCTAATATATATTTTAATCAATATTGTAATAAGACTTTTTGAACTGTGTTTTGCATTCAGAATAAGTCTAGTGAATCTTTGACTTTAGTGGTCATTTAGATTAAAATAAATCTACATAGGGGACGCCTGGGTGGCTCAGTGGTTGAGCGTCTGCCTTCAGCCCAGGTCTCGATCCCAGAATCCTGGGATCAAGTTCCGCATTGGGCTCCCCATGGGGAGCCTACTTCTCCCCCTGCCTCTGCCTCCCTCTCTGTGTCTCTCATGAATAAATAAATAAAATCTTTTAAAAAAATAAGTCTACATTGTACATAAGGTTTATTATTATATTATATCAGTGCTGGTTATCTCATGATGCCCAGAAACATTCATTAGTATGTCTATGGAGGATAAACATAAAAATGTGTTTTTAATATTACTTAATAAAAGAAGGTTGCTATATAAAATATTTTGAAACATTTCAGGAAAATTAAATACCTTTTGAGTGGTTACAATACAAGAGATTATTGCTATTTTCTTGTTAAAGTTATAATCTAATTGCTGGAATGATACTGTTACGCACATCTAGAACAATTTAATTTAATATGCAACAGATTTGGAAGGCAGAAAAAAATGTCTGTATATTCTGGGAGAAGTATAGAGAGCTTGGTTGTATAAGCAGTTTTGTTAATTATTAAGTCTAATTTATTGTGAATATTTTATTAAGTCAAATACAGTGTGAATGTTTACATTTTTTTTCTTTTCTCAAAGATAACCTTTGGAGGCATACCTTTCTCTGGGAAGCCAAGTTCCAGCAGTAGAAAGAACTTCAAAGGCTGCATGGAGAGCATTAATTACAATGGCATCAACATAACTGATCTTGCAAGAAGGAAGAAACTAGAGCCCTCAAATGTGGTAAGATCATTCACTCCAAAATAGTCATTCATAGAAAAATCAAAGAAGCTTTGTTTTGCTGGAGTGTTAAACAACAGCATCATAGCATTTGCCATCATACTTGTATTGGGCTCAACAACATAAAACTAACTTTAGAATTATCTACAAAAGTGTAGATAGTGGATATACTCTGAGAATAAATGATGTTTTTTTAATTAAATTAGCCTGCAGTAGATGGTAAGGTTTACATAGATGGGGCAAAGGATTTTGACCCAGTGTTTCTGGATTCCCCACATCAGAGGGACAGGCATACCTTGGTCTTGCCCTTTGTCCCAGCCGTTCAGCAGCCGGTAAGTTGGCATTATCATTTCCAGATGTCTTATCATATATGGCTTTCCATTTCTTGTCTATGATTTAATTCAGTATTTTAAAAGTGTGACAGCCAGAGACTTTAACATATTCATTTCCATATTTCCAAAGATAATTCATCCAGGTAAGTAAATAAATACACTTTTTTGTGAGAGCCTTAACCATACTAAGTATAGGCAGTTAAATAAGGATTGACTGCCCCTGGACAGTGAAATCTGTGACATAGAACCTAATAGTGATCTTCTTCTAGCTCCGCAGTGAGTCTTTTCCAGGTTTAACTTATTTCAAGGAGGAGAGCAAAGATTGAAGAATGCTCTAGCATACCTGCCTCCCCAGGACACTTCTTAGGATCACTGAAAGATATCAGCTGAAATATCTAGTATGTGTTCCCTATGTTTCTGCAAGAACAGGAGTTAATTTCAACCTGCAAGTGTTATTTGGGAGAGTCTAGGATTGCAGAGACCCACGCATTTGAGAGCCACTGGCAGCAGACAATGTTATGAGTGCTTACACTGTATTCCAAAAGAGCTCTGATGATCTGTTGCCTCACATTTGAGCCTGCGGTTTTCACAAAATGATTGGACAAATAGAAATCCCCTCTTGGTGACACCTGGGTGGCTCAGTTGGTGAAGCATCTGCCTCTAGCTCAGGTCGTGATCCCGGGGTCCTGGGATTGAGTCCCACATCCAGCTCCCAACTCAGTGGGGAGTCTCCTTCTCCCTCTCCCTCTGCTGCTCCTCCTGCTTATGCTCTCTCTGTCTCAAATAAATAAATAAAATCATTAAAAAAAATCCCCTCATGAATAAACAGGAGTTCAGGTTGGGTATGAAAATTATTATTATTATAAAATAATTTAATATGAATTTTTTTTCAATAATTCTTTTTCAAAAATAATAATTTATACTGAGTAAAAAGTTGAACTTTGAAATTATCTCATAAAATGTATTGACTATAGAGAAAAATAGTAGTTCCACTTAAAGGCAGCAGACACTGTGCTAGGAATGTTACTTTTATGATAGTCTGAGAATAGTACTACAAGATGAGTAGAGATGTTATCATACACATATTATAGATGAAAAAAAAAACCTGAGATTTTGCCTAGAAATAACTTTCCAAGATGACTGAATGGGCGTTTACAGTATGTGACCCCCAAAATCATGGTTTCCTTACATGCTATGATTTTCTTACCTAGAGCAGTATTAATACATATGCTCTTTTAAGCTTTGGATAAAATGGTACCAGGCTCCTTTTTTTCCCCCTCGGAAGGCATTGCTTAAGATAAAAAGGTACAGAATCCAAATCATCTGAAAACTTTCTCTATATTTTGCACCTTTAAGAAGACGTGAAGTGTTATTTCTGCCCGAACCTCCCAGTTGGTCCTGAGATTTATTCATTAGACATCTAAACCAAAAAAGATTTTACTGTGGAGACTCATTCCTGGAGCAGCTTTAACTACAAAATATATCATCATTATAAATGCTATTTTAACTTCAATAACAAAGATATTTAGTAAAGCATAAGTTATCTATAATTATATTTGTTGAAATAGAGTGAGCAGACATAGAATAAACTTTTAAACAAAAATAAATGTACATGTTAAAGTTTTAGGCAGGATAGAGACAAGTAAGCAACTCTAAAAGGATGAATATTTATGAAGGAAATTTGCTTTCAAAGATGTCAGGTGGTGATATTTCAGTGAAATTGACTCAGCGCTCACCCTGGACCTACTCATTCCCTAATACTGGTTCACAACCTCCTGGAAAGCTTTCTGGGTGTCATCTGCAAACAGCCCCTGGATGCAGAAGGCAGGACGAGACAGAAGAAAGAGACAGATCACCCCATATTGATAGGTGGCAGGTTTAATAAGCAAGGGCACTTTTAGGCTTGTCTTGGGCAGCCACAAGATGAGTAGGTCTCTGCACCTGCATGCCAAATCTTAAAAGTTTATATAGAAGTCTTAACCAGATTCAGTTATGGTTAGAGGAGGCCTTAACCAGTTGAGTACCCAGGTTGGATAGCCTCAACACCATGTCTCTGTCTCCAGACTGTATCCTTGGTGCAGCCTCCGGGGATGGGGAAGGCAGATAGACTATACCTTCCCAGGACAGGGGAGGAACCTCCAAACTCTGAGTCCTGCTCATGGGTTACTTGGCAGTCATGTCTGCTTCATGACGTCCTCTAGTACCTCACGATCTTGACTTCTGAGTCATCACCTTTACGCAGAAAGGCCATTTAATTTTGTTGGGAGACATTCCCCACAACATGGGTATCTGATCAGTTATAACATCTCAATTATTAGGCAAAGGCAGTTCTTTTCATTAGTAAAAGTAAGCAGTTAAAAATTGTTATCTGTGAAGCTACAGTGCAAATTTAGTTTGAATATTAATTCAGAGGGACACCCTATAATTCTATTATAGATATAATGGTCAATGTGCTGAAATGGAAGAATGATCACTATAAAGCTAGATATCGTGGTGGTGCGTTATTGTGAAATAAATAAATAATTGAAGGACCAGATGGAAATGTCATCAAATTATATTCCTCAGAATATTACGGTGGGATAAAAGAAGTTGGAAGCAAACGTAGATTTTCAGAACCTTTTTTCCCATTTTTTTTAAAATTGAAATTCAATTTGCTAACATACAGTATAAACACCCAGCGCTCATCCCATCAAGTGTGCTCCTCAGTGCCTGTCACCCAGTTACCCCATCCCCCTGCCCACTTCCACTTCCCCTTGTTTGTTTCCCAGAGTTAGGAGTCCCTCATGTTTTGTCACGCTCTCTAATTTTTCCATTCATTTTCCCTCCTTTCCCTTATAATCCCTTTCACTATTTCTTATATTCCACATATGAGTGAAACCATATGATGATTGTCCTTCTCCAAACAGTGGGTATTTGTCATTTATAATGGCTGAGGAATATCCCATTGTATACAGAGACCACATCTTCTTTATCCATTCATCTGTCGATAGACACTGAGTCTCCTTCCAGAGTTGGACTACTGTGGGCATTGCTGCTAGAAACATTGGAGTGCAGGTGTCTTGGTTTTTCACTACATATAATCTTTGGGGTAAATACCCAGTAGTGCAACTGCTGGGTTGTAGGGTAGCTCTATTCTTAACTCTTTGAGGAACCTCCACACAGTTTTCCAGAGTGGCTGCACCAGTTCACATTTCCACCAACAGTGCAAGAGCGTTCCCCATTCTCCACATCCTCTCTGACATTTATTGTTTCCTTTCTTGTTAATTTTCCCCATTCTCACTGGTATGAGGAGGTATCTCATTGTGGTTTTGATTTGTGTTTCCCCGATGGCAAGTGAAGTGGAGCATTTTTTCATGTGCTTGTTGGCCATGTCTGTGTATTCTTTGGTGAAATTTCTGTTCATTCTTTTGCCCATTTCATGATTGGATCATTTGTTTCTTGGGTGTTGAGTTTAATAAGTTCTTTATAGATCTTGGATACTAGCCCTTTATCTGACGGGTCATTTGCAAATATCTTCTCCCATTCTGACGATTGTCTTTTAGTTTTGTTGACTGTATCCTTCACTGCGCAGAAGCTTTTTATCCTGATTAAGTCCCAGTAGTTTATTTTTGCTTTTTGTTTCCTATGCCTTTATAGCTGTATCTTGCAAAAAGTTACTGTGGCCAATTTAAAAAAAGGTGTTGCCTGTGTTCTCCTCTAGGATTTTGATGGAATCTTGTCTCACATTTAGATCTTTCATCCATTTTGAGTTTATCTTTGTGTATGGTGCAAGAGAGTGGTCTAGTTTCGTTCTTCTGCACGTGACTGTCCAATTTTCCCAGCACCATTTACTGAAGAGACTTATCTTTTTTCCAGTGGATAGTCTTTCCTGCTTTGTTGAATATTAGTTGACCATAGAGTTGAGGGCCCACTTCTGGATTCTCCATTCTGTTCCATTGTGTCTGCTTTTGTGCCAGTACCACACTGTTTGATGATCACAGCTTTGTAGTACAACCTGAAATCTGGCATTGTGATGCCCCCAGCTTTTTCAAAATTCCTCTGGCTATTCAAGGTCTTTTCTATTCCACACAAATCTTAAGATTATTTGTTCCTGCTCTCTGAAGAAAGTCCGTGGTATTTTGATAGGGATTGCATTAAACGTGTATATTGCCCTGGGTAACATTGACATTTTCACAATATTAATTCTTTCAATCCATGAGCATGGAATATTTTTCCATCTCTTTGTGTCTTCCTCAATTTATTTCAGAAGTGTCCTGTAGTTTTTAGGGTACAAGTCCTTTACCTCTTTGGTTAGGTTTATTCCTAAGTATCTTATGCTTTTGGGTGCAATTGTAAATGGGGTTGACTCCTTAATTTCTCTTTCTTCAGTCTCATTGTTAGTGTAGAGAAATGCCACTGATTTCTGGGCATTGATTTTGTATCCTGCCACACTGCTGAATTGCTGTATGGTTTTTAGGAATCTCGAGATGGAGTCTTTTGGGTTTTCTATGTACAGTATCATGTCATCTACAAAGAGAGAAGTTTTGTCTAATTCTTTGCCAATTTGAATGCCTTTTATTTCTTTTTGTTGCCTGCTTGCTGAGGCTAAGACTTCTAGTACTATGTTGAATAGCAGTGTTGAGAGTGGACATCCCTGTCTTGTTCCTGATCTTAGGGTAAGGCTCTCAGTTTTTCCCCATTGATAATGATATTTGCTGTGGACTTTTCATAGATGGCTTTTAAGATACTGAGGAATGTTCCCTCTATCCCTACACTCTGAAGAGTTTTGATCCGGAATGAATACTGTATTTTGTCAAATGTTTTCTCTGCATCTATTGAGAGGATCATCTGGTTCTTGTTTTTTCTCTTGTTGATGTGATCAATCACGTTGATTTGCTTTATGAGTGTTGAAGCAGCCTTGCATCCATCCCGGGGATAAATCCCACTTGGCCATGGTGAATAATCTTCTTAATGTATTGTTTGATCCTATTGGCTCATATCTTGTTGAGAATTTTTGCGTCCCTATGTTCATCAGGGATGTTGGTCTATAATTCTCCTTTTGGGTGGGTCTTTGTCTGGTTTTGGAATCAAGGTGATTCTGGCCTCATAAAATGAGTTTGGAAGTACTCCATCCCTTTTTATCCTTCGGAAAAGCTTTAGTAGAATAGGTATTATTTCTTCTTTAAATGTTTGATGGAATTCCCCTGGGAAGCCATCTGGCCCTGGACTTTTTTGTGTTGGGAAGTTTTTGATAACTGCTTCAATTTCCTCACTGGCTATTGGCCTGCTCAGGTTTTCTATTTCTTTCTGTTCCAATTTTGGTAATTTGTGGTTTTCCAGACATGCATCCGTTTCTTCTAGGTTGCCTAATTTATTGGCGTATAGCTGCTCAAAATATGTTTTTAAAATCCTTTGTATTTCCTTGGTATTGGTTGTGATCTCTCCTCTTTCATCCATGATTTTATTAATTTGAGTATTTTTTTCTTTTTAATAAGTCTGGCGAGTGGTTTATCTATCTTATTAATTCTTTCAAAGAAACAACTGGTTTGTTGATCTGTTCTACAGTTCTTCTGGTCTGTATTCCATTGAGTTCTGCTTGAATTTTTATTATCTCCCTTTTGCTGCCTGGTGTAGGTTTTAATTGCTCTTCTTTCTCCAATTCCTTTAGGTGCAAGGTTAGCTTGTGCATTTTTTTTTTCCAATTTTGCGGGAGGCATGTATTGAAATGTATTTCCCTCTTAGGACTGCTTTTGCTGTATCCCAAAGATTTTGAATGGTTGTGTCTTCATTTTCATTAGTTTCCATGAATCCTTTTAATTCTTCTCTAATTTCCTGGTTTACCCATTCGTCTTTGGAGGATGCTCTTGAACCCCCATGTGTTTGAGGTTTTTTCCAAATTTCTCCTTGTGATTAAGTTCTAGCTTCAAAGTACTGTGGACTGAAAATATTCAGGGGACAATCCCAATCTTTTGTTATCAGGTGAGACCTGATTTGTGACCCAGTATGCAGTCTATTCTGGAGAATGTTCCATGTGCACTTGAGAAGAATGTGTATTTAGTTGCATTTGGATGGAAAGTTCTGTATATATCTGTGAAATCCGTCTTTTCCAGTGTAACATTTAAGGCTTTTGTTTCTTTGGTGATGTTGTACTTAGAAAATCTGTCATTTACAGAAAGTGCCGCGTTGAAGTCTCCCAGTATTAGTGTATTATTATCTAAATATCTCCTTACTTAGGTTATTAATTGATTTTATTCTTTGCAGATCCCACATTAGGAGCATAAATATTCATGATTGTTAGGTCTTCTTGTTGGGTAGACCCTTTAAGTATGATATAGTGTCCTTCTTCATCTCTTACTACGGTCTGGGATACTTTACCTGATATGAGGATTGCTACCCCAGTTTTCTTTTGAGGACCATTTGAATGGTAAATGGTTCTCCAACCTTTTATTTTCAGGCTGTAGGTGTCCTTAGATCCAGAATGAGTCTCTTGTAGACAGCAAATAGATGGGTCTTGCTTTTTATCCAGTCTGATACCTTGCATCTTTTGATGGGATCATTTAGTCCATTCATGTTCAGAGTAACTATTGAAAGATATGAATTCAATGTCATCATAATATCTATTCAGTCCTTGTTTTTGTGGATTATTTCTGTGGGCTTCCTCTTTTTTATAGGGTCCCCCTTAATATTTCTTGCAGAGCTGGCTTCGTGGTCACATATTCTTTCAGTTTCTGCCCATCTTGGAAACCCTTTATCTCTCCTTCTACTCGGAATGAGAGCCTTGCTGAATAAAGTATTTTGGCTGCATGTTCTTCTCATTTAGGACCCTGAATATATCCTGCCAACCCTTTCTGACCTGCCAGGTCTCTGTGGAGAGGTTTGCTGTTTATCTAATATTTCTCCCTATATAAGTTAAGAATCTCTTGTCTCTCACTGCTTTAAGGATTTTATCTTTATCTGTGGAATTTGCAAGTTTCACTATTAAATGTCAAGGTGTTGAACAGTTTTTATTGATTGTTGGGGGGACCCCTCTATCGCCTGGATCTGAATGCCTGTTTCCCTCTCTAAATTAGGGACGTTCTCAGCTATGAATTGTTTAAATATACTTTGTGGCTCTCTCTCCCACTCAGCGTCTTATGTAACTCCAATTATACATAAATTATTTCTTCTTAGGCTGTCATTTATTTCCCTTAGCCTTTCCTCATGGTCTCTTAATTGTTTTTCTCTTTTTTCCTAAGCTTCCTTCCTTACCATCAACTTGTCTTCTATGTCGCTCACTGTTTCTTCCACCTCATTATTCCTTGTCGTTAGGACATCCAGTTTGGATTGCATCTCCTTTATTTTTAATTTTGGCCTGATTACATCTCAATTCTGTAGTAACAAAGTCTCTAGAGTCCTTTATGCTTTTTTTTTAGAGCCACCAGTAGCTTTATAATTGTGCTTCTGAATTGGCTTTCTGACGTGGAATTGAAATCCATATTGTGTAACTCTATGGCAGAGAGCACTATTTCTGATTCTTTCTTTTGTGGTGAATTCTTTTTCTAGTTATTCTGTCCAGTGCAGAGTGGCTGTATGAGCAGGCTGAGTCAAAAATATCAATCACGACCTAAATAAAATCCACTGTAGGTGATTCCAACAAGGTCAGAGACCAATCAATGAAAAAGAAGATCAGAACAAAATAAAACAAAAGGACCACTAAAGTGAGATACAGATTTTAAAACAAAGTAGTAAAAAATTAAAGGCCAAAACCCCAAAGAAGAAGAAAAAAGAAAAAGAAAAAGAAAAAAAAAAGTAAAGCAGAAAAGAGAAAAAAGGAAAAAAAAGTGTGGTGGGGTAACTGGGAGATGGTGCTGGTGAAGACATGGTAGTGGAGGAGAATGTAGTCTACCTGAGGGTCCTCAGGGTGATTCTCTTGCTTCTGAGTGTATTAAGTTCTGTATGTTTGAAAATGCTCAATCCCAAACTTATATAAACTAGCAATATTTTTGAAAGCCCCAACATTGACCACCAAACATAAACAAGATAAAAGAGGGGGGAAGAATGGGAAGGAAGAGAGAATATAATCTCACAGAATGAACCAGCATGGCATACCACTTGGGTCTGGGTCCATGCTGGTCATGTTTTAGGAGGTATTAACTCCCGTCCTTGCAGAACAAAATGAGGCAGAGAAACAAAAACCCCAAACAAAAACCCCAATCTCGTATCTCGTGTATCTCCGAAAATTAAATTGAATACATTGAAGGGAATCCAGAAGTGAAAAATATATCTAAGACAAGTAATTGTAGAAATATGAAACTCAAAAAGGAAAAACCTTAAAAATGAAGAGCTATAAAATATTGTAGTTAAGGTGGGAAAAAGAAAAAATATTGGAAATTTTTAGTCTGATAGAAAAAGGAGTTATAATGGAAAAAGGAAGAAAAAATGTAAAAAGAGGGGCACCCTTTAGTTCTATATACTATATTCCCTCGATTTCCTCTCGGTCCTGGAGCTTCCAGCGCTGCTTGGTCCACTCAGGTGTGTGCACCTGGGGGAGCTGTCCCGCCCCCTGTCAGGTGCACAGCTCAGTGGGAGCTGTTTATCCTGTGAGGTCCCTGCTCAGTCCCACGTACAAGGTGACACCAGGAGGGACAACCACACTGGTGGCCGCCAGCTGTCCAGCCCTGGAGTCAGCTCCCGCAGTGACTACCGCAGCTCAGTCCGCAGGGGTCTGGATGCTCCGGGGGGCAGGGGTGCTGACCTGCACAGTTGGGGGGCCCCAGAGGCAGGAGCATCCTTGCTGTCCTGGGCCTTCCCAGCCTCCACCTGTCCCAAGGGGAGCACCAGATCCTGGGCTGTGTCCCCCGGCGCCCTGGGCTCCGGGGCCTGCACAGCCCAAGCTGCTCCCGGGGTGCCCCACCCCCTTAGGGAGCTTGGCCACGGGATGTGGTGCACTCTCTCCTGGGTGCACCTCCTCTATTAGTGACCCCGGGAACCTGGGGGCTCCTCTGCCCCTCCTGGGATCCTGCCCGAGCTCCCTGCTAAGCGTCTTTCCATCTGGGAAGAATCTGGGGTAGATTTTTAAAGTTCCTGCTTCTCGGGGGCTGCGCTTTCCTGTCCCGAGGGCTCTCGCCTCCCTCCTTAGCCTGGCTCCTCGAGGGGGCCCCTCTCCCAATGGATTCTTTCTTATTTATTTATTCTCCATCTCCCTACCTTGTTAGAAGCCAAAGTCTTATTTATTTATTCTCCATCTCCCTACCTTGTTAGAAGTGCAAACCCTTCTCTCTGTAGCCTTCCAGCTATTATTTCTTTAAATCTCAGGTCGAATTCATAGGTGTTTAGGCTGGTTTGCAAGTTACCTAGGTGAGCTAGTGGGAACAGGTGACTTGGGGACCCTACTCCCCACCATCTGGCCCTGCCTCTCGATTTTCAGACCTTTAAAAGGGAAAGGACTTAAACACCAGAATGCAAGATTTAGTGTATGTGAATGGCAAATCAAATTTCTTCATACGAAGTAGAGGGAGTGTAAGAGGAAAGGAGTACTTTAGTTAATACAAATAATTGTATTATCATTACAATTAACACAAAATAATCTGAAATCACAGTTATGCTGATGCTGTATAGTTAATATTAATTAATATATATTAGGTATGGGATTAAAAACCAAGAATATTTGTCCCATAATATCAAATAATACATAACAACCAAATGACTATAATTCCTACTGGAACTAGTAATAAACGAACAAACACTTGACACAGGCCATCCAGAAAAGGACAGGTATCTCCTCCTTGGCTGATGCAACATCAGTAACAGGGGAGGGAGCAGCAGCTTTCTGCCCTTTTTACAAAGTCCAGTGGCCCACACTCATGCCCCCAACACAGGGACACATTTCATCCCATCAGACTGTCTGTTGATCCATGATAGATGGTTCTGGTTAGATCTGTCATCCTGACAACCAGCTGCTGAACCCTGTTAGACATACACTCCAAGGAGAATGATGCTTGGTATCTGGTTGCTGAACCCAAATCGTGCTCCTGCGTGTGAGAGTTTGGCATGAGCTTAGGGCCTGCTTTAACATTCGTAGAGCTGCAGCTCTGATTGTACTTGTCTTAAAGCACACACACCTTTTTTTTTTTTTTTTTTTTTTTTACAGGGAAATTTGAGTTTCTCATGTGTGGAGCCCTACACCGTGCCTGTCTTTTTCAATGCTACCAGTTACCTGGAGGTGCCAGGACGGCTTAACCAGGACCTGTTTTCGGTCAGTTTCCAGTTCAGGACTTGGAACCCAAATGGCCTCCTGCTTTTCAGTCAGTTTGCAGAGAATTTGGGCAATGTGGAGATTTACCTCACTGAAAGCAAAGTCGGTGTTCACATCAACATCACTCAGACCAAGATGAGCCAAATAGATATTTCCTCAGGTTAGTACTGTCACTTTGCTCTTTGCTCCTGAAACTGCTGTTGTCATTTCCACAGCTAGCCTTGCTTTTGTTTTGTTTCACTTTGTCTTGCCAGCTTTGCATGCTTGTGGTTATGTTTGGATTCAGACTTGTGAGATTCTTACTTGGCCGTCCAGAATGCTGGTTGAATCATAGAACCTTGGAAGCTTGCTCGGGAGTGAGGGGTGGGCAAGGAGGAAAGTTGGTTGAACCTGTCTCAGAGCGACAAAATTGTCTGTTCCTAACACATGCTAGTTCCCATTAATAGGGCAATGGACATTATTCTAAGTGGATATTTTATGTTTCAAGACAAAGAATGTCTATTTTCCTGACATAAGAGTGCCTGGTATTATTTGACTTCATGGACATTCACATATCTTTTACTATTAGTAGCAAGTATATAGTAATTTAATTATGACTTTAAAGATATATTCACCTGCTTGAGTCAAAACATCCAAGTGATCTTGCTAAATTTATGAAAATTTTCAGGAAAAACAACAAAAGAACAAGGGGTGAGTACAAAGAGGAATGACAAGATGTATGTATCAACTGAGGGAAGACTGACTGTCTTGGCTTAGCGGGGTAATTTTTTAAATTGACCTCTCAATGGTATGATAAACCAAGGCTTGGGTACTAATGTTGTTCCTTGAACAAACTTAGCAACCTTGGGATAGTCTTTGTTAATACGCTACCAAGAAAGCTGGGATTGCAAAGTGAGATGTTGCAAACAAAGAAAAATTTGTCATGATGGGGGACTGATAAATAGCAAAAGTTTTCATTAAATTTCTCTGGATGTTCCCTGCAGTAGTTGTTTTTATTTTGTGGAGAACTACTTGGGAATAGAAGATAGAAATAAGTAACATTGACTGAGCAGCTAGTACAGAGGTACCAGACACTGAGAAAGGAAGTTCATGACAAAATGCTCAACTGCATGACTGCTGGCTCTGATGTTGAAATACTCTGTGTTCATTCGTGACACCATATGTATACACCTGCCTTGGTTTCTAACATGTTATATTGTTTATGTCCTTTCGTTTCCCTGTGGGCTATCAGCTCTCCGAGGGCAGAGGCTATGTCTGTTCTTCTGTTCTAGCATATAGAACAGCACCTGCTATATTAGGGGTGTTCCAGGAATGTTTGTGGAGTTAACACAGTGGCCATTTAAACTAGTGTTCACTAACAGAATATTTCCTGCTAGAGGACATATGTGTCTTTTCATAAAATTGACTTTATGTTTCTGTAGGGCACGGCCACATAGCCTATTGCTTGGAAGGATTTAAGGAAGATATAGGGACCATTATGTCAGAGGTGTGTCTGAATTATTGAAATCAAAAGCTATTGTGAAATTCCTCGATATTTACTTTTTCTGTTTTTGCTTTGTTAGTTTTGCTTTCCTCTGAATGTCTGGAGTCAAAATGACTGATCAACCATATTTTATCACTACTTCCCAGTATAAATTCACCTGGGGAAATTTAGAGCAAATAGAAAATACCTGGAGAGACCAGAATAACACATAAAACAAATACACATACAAATATTTACCACAGTTGAAGAATATCCCATTAGATTTTATTATGATTAATGATTCTTTTCTGAGGACTAAAAACATGAAAATATAAGTATGAAGACCTTGCTCCCTCTTGGCATTAAATGAATAAACCCAAATCCCTGGTGGTTTTCCATATAACAGGAACCATTGTAATTGAAATAATAGGATCTTAAATCTAGAGATCAATAGACATTTCCTAATTTAAGTTGGTCTACTTTAGGATTCTAAGATACTTTCATCTAATTTAAACCAAAGCCATGTTTATGAAAAAATAAAGAGAACAAAGAAGAATCCAATATGTAACAACTAATTTACCTTAATAGGTTTGCTTAAATATGATAAAACTGAACTCTAGAAATTTTTATGAATTTAGCCAAGAGTCTGTGCAAATTAAGAAAAACTGATGGGGAAGTTAGACATTTCAGTCACCTTGCTCTTAAAAACATCTTACTGTTCCAAATAATTATTTTTCCTATACACATAGTGGAAACCAAGATTGTATCAGTTATCATTGCTCAAGTTTCAGAAAGATTGTAAGTAAAAAAAATAAAAATAAAAAAATAAAAAGATAAAAAAGAAAGATTATAAGTAAATATAGATACACATACATTTTTAAAGTTATATCTTATACTCATTTAAACTGTGTTTATTAAAAATAAAGGAAAGAAAGAGCAAAGGAATCCAACATATGACTACATTCATTCGTCCATCCTATAAACACATATGGACTCCATAGAAGGCAGTTTTCATCTGTATTTAACCTACTTTACCAAATTCAATCAAATGTATGAGTAAGTTAGTGTAAGTAACAACACTGAGAAAGTAATTTGGAGAGATAAGTTAAGCCAGGGCACTGATGTTGCTTTAACTAAAGGAAACAGCTCCATATTATATCTACCTTATTCTTATCAGGAGCATGAACATTGAAGAATGTCAATCCTTTTTTTTTTTTTTTTTTACTTTATTTTTAAAATTGCTTGGTTGTGAAAATGTAGAAGATACGGAAAATTTAGAAGAAGAAAGCAGTCACTGATAGCATTACTGTGTGTGCGCATGTGCACACACAGACACTTTAGAGTAGTGCATCGAGAAGTCATTACAGAGACACTCAGGTACCGTCTGTTAGTACATACCAGTAACTGGGTTTTGCTTTTAGTGAATAAGTTCTGTGGTGCAAGATGAAGCTAATTCAAGGTTCAAAAGCCTTTTTATTCTGTCTTGAACAACATTGTTCTTTGATGATAAATTCAAACTAAATCCTGCAGGTTAGTATTCAATATATTTTTCGCCCTCCTTGTATTTTTCCTTCTACCTTGTGATGGATTTCAGGCCTCATTAGTTTTGGCAGTGGACTCAACTTCTAAAATTCAGTCAAACTCTGAGTAACCTTGACTTTGCAGAGCAGGTTATCTTTCTATGAAAATACTTTCCAAGTTGCAACATCGACTTTTATAAAAGATTCCACTATATTTATTTCTATTTAGAACCACAGTTAGTGAGTGGTGAATACAGATTTATGCATTTCCTTTGAACTAGGAATAAGTAGTAAAAGGGGAGGGGGTGCTAAAAGGATCAGATGGATAAGATGTGTTCACCTGAGCATACTATTTTAACATTCGTATCAGAGCCCTGAGAAGGCGGGCCTAGAACTGTGTTTTTAAAATTGTTATTATTTTTTTAATTTGTTTTTCCAGATGTTTTGAGGTAGAATTGACAAATTTAAATTATATATATATTTACATGTTGTACAGGTTGTGCAATGTGATTTTTAAGGTGTATAATAACTTATGTATACATTGTGAAATAATTACCGCAATCAAGTTAATTAACATATCTGTCACCCCACCTTAACTTTTGTGTGTTTGTGTGTGCGTGTGTGTACATGCATAGTAAGAACACTTAAGATCTATTCTCTTAGCAAATTTTAAGTATACAGTGAAAATTTATTAGCTATAATCGCCATGCAACATCAGTGAAAGTTTGTACCTTTTGACCCCCATTTTCCCATTTTCCTCACCATTGGAAACCACCATTCTACTCTCTGGTTCTATGAACTCTCCTTTTTTTAGATTTTACATAAAAGTGAGATCATACAGTATTTGCTTTTGTGTATTTGGCTTATATCACTTAGCATCACATCCTCCAGATTCAACTGATTTTGATAAAAAACATAGAAAACATTTTATGTCATACTCCATACCTACTGAAACTTACTTTGCTACTTGAGATGGACTCTTACTTTTTGGTTTTTTTTTTCCCCCCCATTAAATTTTTCATGACCCATCACAACACGTAGAAACAAGTTGTGACCTATAGTTTGGAAAATATTGACCTATGGATCTGTCTTCTCATTTGAAGAGCTGGAATTTTTTAAAGTTTCAGTTGCTTGGAGGTATTTACTCCATGAGTTCATTTTCAAAAACAGTATATCTTCCAGGAGCAATATTGCAATATTGTAATGGGTAGTAAAAAAGTATTCCTGTGTATTACTGTCTGATGTATAGTCAAAAGCAAACAAACAAACAAAAAACAAACCCAAACTAACTGCCATTTAAACTAGGTTCTATTGCAAAATTCCTCAATTTTATGTCACTAAAGTATGCACAGATATTTACCATGATGCTCTAAAGTTGTGGTCAATCCATATTAATAAGGTCATAAAATGTGATTCAGCATTTATATAGTGGAAGGGAAATGATTTCTATTAATCTTTCTTGCCTATTAAAAATCATCTTTCTTTCTTTCTTTCTTTCTTTCTTTCTTCTTCTTCTTCTTCTTCTTCTTCTTCTTCTTCTTCTTCTTCTTCTTCTTCTTCCTTCCTTCCTTCCTTCCTTCCTTCCTTCCTTCCTTCCTTCCTTCTCTTTTTAATAAATATTTTATTTATTTATTCCTGAGAGACACAGAGAGGGAGGCAGAGACACAGGCAGAGGGAGAAGCAGGCTCCTCTCAGGGAGCCCGATACAGGACTTGGTCCCCGACCCTGGCATCACACCCTGAGCCAAAGGCAGACACTCAACCGCTGAGCCACCCAGGCATCCCCCCAAAATCAGTTTTTACCCATGTAAACAAAGCCTTTTAGAAAAGTCATTCAGAAAATGCACTGCTTCTAAATTGACTGTTTTTTAGCTGGAGTATTAGAATCTCGTTTTGTTTACATAGATATTGCTGCAACTTTAGGATGATTTTTCAGCATCTGCACTGCTTCAGAAGCCTGTATTCAGTAAAGATCATCATTGTTTGTATTTCGGTCTCCAAAGAGAACCTTTATGAGGCCTTGTTTTATTTTTGTGTTGTTACAGTGTCCTTTGTAAACCTTTTGAGCTCCATTTGGATGTGTTAAAGGGAGGTGTCTTAGTCCAATCAGGCTTCTGTAACAAAGTAGACTGGGTGGTTTAAGCGACAGACATTTATTCCTCAGAGTTCTGGAGTTCTGGCCTGCCATCAGGGTGCCAGCAGAGTTGAATTCTCCTGAAGGCTCTCTTCCAAGTCATAGATGGCTGCTTTTCTTCACAGATGGGAGGGGCTGGAGAGCTCTGGGGTCTCTTCTGGAGATCACTAACCCATTTGTGAGGGCTCCACTCTCCTGACCTAAGCACCTTCCACCTGCTAAGACCGTCACACTGGACATTAGGATTTCAACATATGCATGTGTAGAGGGGTGAGACAAACATCCAGATCACAGCAGAAGGAGTAGATATTTTCTTGGCTTCTGGTGTAGCTGGGGAACTTGGTGGTAAATACTGGCAGGTTTCTAGTTCATTATTGGCAAATGCATTTCTCTGGAACTGCTCCTGGCAAGGTCTACCCTAAGCAATTAGAATATCTCTTCTCTTCACTTTATGAACATTTGAAAAGGTAGTTAGTGCATTAATTCTAGAAAGAATTAATTCATACCAATCTTGAAATTTCAGTGCTAACTTGCATCATGAGGTTTCTTTTTCATTTTTCATAAGAAAAAATGTTTGGTTTGCAGTACTGTTTTTTTGTGTTTTGTTTATTGACATATGATTTTCAGCTCTCTGATTTCAAACTGCAGATATTTCAATATTTCTTAAAATGAATTTTTACAATTCAAAAATTAAATAATGTTTAGGCATACTTCAGATACTTCAAATGATTTGTGTATTTTTTTACAATGCCTAATAGCAAAGTGGAGACATATTTAGTAGTATATATTATATTCCTTAATTCAAGTTAAAACCATAATTATCAGAAGATTTAAAAATGTGATTCCCCTGGATTATTAAATTTGTATCATTCTGAATCTAAAAAGATGAAGAAGTACACAGAGATATTTATCACAACATATATAAAATAATAAAAGTAATTAAAAACATTACTAGTCATTAGAAATCATGTTTCCCAAATAAAACTTAATAACATTGGAAAGCATAATATAGTGAATAAAAATGTTAACATAAATTTATATAGAATATGATCCCAATATTATTACTAGAATTATGTAGATAGCTAAGCAATTGAGAAAGAAAAAAATATCTGAAGTATACTAAAAGTAATTATCTCTAATTGGTGGGTTATTGTTCCATTACTAACATTTTTTTATTACATCTTAATACATTTTCCTTAATACCCAAATTTTCTACAATAAATATCAATTACTGTTAAAGCAAAGCAGAACAAAACAAAAAGGTGTACTATAAAATAATTGAGGATAAAATGGTTCTGAAAAAAGTATAATGGTTAACAACATTATGAATGGAAATTACATAGACTAATTTATAGCAATTCAAAGATACTAGTTTCTCTACTTAATAAGAAACATATAGTCAACTTTTAGAAAGTTTGTCCTTAAATAGAGAGCTTCAACTTAATTTCTGTAATGACATTTATGTAACAAATGGAGCACTTTATATTTGGATGCAGACAGTTGGGGGTTGGGTCTATGAGCTTTTTTTTTTTAAGATTTTATTTGCTAATTTGACAGAGAGAGAGCGTGAGCGCGCGAGCCAGCACAAGCAGAGAGAAGCGGACTCCCCACTGGGCAAGGAGCAGGCGCTGTGGGGCTGCCAGGACCCTGGGATCATTACTGAGCTTAAGGCAGACACTTAAACAACTAAGCCACTCGGGCACCCCTGGTCTATGAGCTCTTATTTGAAAATGCATATAACTAATTTTGAACAAATGCGACACTTTCCATGTAATTTGAAATATTTTCTTTTTTAGGATAGATAGATGGACAAATGCATGAATTGACACATAAAGGCATTTCCCCTTAAAACTGTTGCTAGCTATCAGGGAACAGCAGATTTTACTTTTCTTTTGTAATGGTAAATCAATGGATGCAAATATCTTTATTCCCAAATAATCTACATATACTTCTCCAAAAAGGTAACTAAAAATTAATTTTTATGGGTGCCTGAGTGGCTCAGTTGGTTAAGCGTCTGCCTTTGGCTCAGGTCATGACCTCAGGGTCCTTGGATCCAGCTCCATGTTGGGTTCTTGGTTCAAGGGGAGTCTCCTTCTCCCTCTCTCTCTTTCTGCCCCTCCCCCTGCTTGTGGTCTCTCTCTCAAATAAAATCTTAAAAATTAAAATTAAGTTTTAAAGCTCCTTACTTTTTTTTTTTTTGTTTGTTTTTTTTTTTTTTGGTCTTCTAGATATCTAAGATGTTCAAGAAAAGCTCAGCAATCCATCATTTTAGGTTATGAAGGACAGAACACGGCTCTGGATTCCTAGAGGAAGCTGGAGCTTAGGGAAGGTTGATTCCTAGAGCACTGTGCTCACTTTGATTAGGAATGTAGATTTGCGACTTGCCAACTTATCTCCTCTTATTTAGTAAAAGACAAAGGTGAGAGGGTTGTAGATCTATAGATCTATAGATATAAATATAGATAACCTTGGAAAAATCTACAACAGACTTTGCTGATGTTTTTCTCCCAAATTCACGAGTAGACTGGCTGTGAGAGCCACATGGTATCAAGTAAAAAGCATTTGAGTGAATGGTATGTTGCTTCTGGGTAGCTTCACCTACCTGACTTTTTATTATATTTTAATTCCCAACGTGGCTGTACTATCATCATGCAGACTGAGTGGAAATCTACCTTTAATTATACTTCAGTGCATGCTGGTGCATTTTCACATCAATAGAAGCATTATATTCCAACATGAAAAGAGAAAGAGGCTGGGGGGGAAGTTTTGTCATATTAGGTATTGACTTATTCTTTAGGAAGCAAAGGGGACATTTTAATTTATAATCACACTCCAGGATACCATACCTACTCTAGTTTCTACAATGTTTCTGGGCCTTTTAAAATATCCTATGCCTTTTTCAGGGAAGATGAATAAAACATGATTGTGTGTATGTGCGTACAATAATTTTTAAAAATTGCAAGGAGAGAATAAAATTTAGTAAACTTAGTGGGTAAAATGGAGGTAAAAACTCTCAGTAGGGACCTGGCCATGTTTTAAAAGCTTCAGTTTACCGTACAAATAAACTCATCAAAGGGGGGAAAATCAGACATTACTTCTACAAGCAATAAGAATAAAAATGAATCATGCAAGACAAGTGGAAAACACAGCTCCGGAACCCCAAACTAAATATGTGGATGTAGTTGAAGATGTTTCCAAGTCAAGAGGGGAGAGGGCACAGGAGCAAACTGGCTTTGCCGAGAGGCACTTTTTCTTTGCTTTTTATAAAAGTTTAAGGGCCAAAACTTCCCTGACTGATGAACAATCGGTAGATTTAAGCAATTTAGATTTATTTATTTATGTTTTGCAATATAGATTTATATAGTAAAGATATAAAAAAAAAAAAAACAGCTGATATAAGCCCAGGTCCTCCAGAGAATCAGAACTGATAGGATGTATACATAGAGAGAGCTTTATTAGCAGGAATGGCCTCACACAGTTACAGAGGCTGAGAGGTCCTGAGATCTGCAGGGGGGAGCTGGACCCCCAGGAGTTCTGCTGCCTGTCTAAAAGCCTGGGAACCTGGAAGAGTCTGTGGTCAAAGATCCAATCTGGAAGCTAGTTCAAGATGGAAGGCTCATAGGCTCAAGACTAAAGAGCTGATGTTTCAGTTCTGTTTGAAGACAGGAAAAGACCAGTGTCCTGGCTTAAAGCCAGTCAGAGAAGGGGGATTCTTACTCTTTCCACCTTTTTATTCTGTTCAGGCCTTCATTTGATTGGTCAGAACCCACCCACATTGAAGGAATCAGCTTTACTGAGTCTCTGGATTCAAATGTTACTCTTATCCAGAAACACCTTCGCAGGCATATCAAGAATAATGTTTAACTACGTATCTGGGCACCCTGTGGCCCAGTCAGGTTGACACATAAAATTAACCATCACATCAACTTTAGATATTTTAGGCATTTTTCCACTGAGTGTATGATTTTGTTTTAAATAGTTAAAATAAGGGCAGCCTGGGTGGCTCAGCAGTTTGGTGCTGCCTTTGATCCAGGGCATGATCCTCGAGACAGGGGATTGAGTCCCACGTCAGGCTCCCTAAATGGAGCCTGCTTTTCCCTCTGCCTGTGTCTCTGCAGGCAATAATAATAATAAATAATTAATAATAATAATAATAATAATTAATAATTAATAAATAAAATCTTCAAAAAATAGTTAAATAGTTTCGTCATGGAGCAATGGAGATTGTTTATGTTCATAATCAGAAAGGACCCAGAGTAAAAATCATTGGGTTAAAACCTCCTCTCCAGTTCCCCAATCTTTCCCTTCATTAGCCTCATGATGATGCTTACCTGGGACCATTAACCAGAGACTTGAGACTGTAAGATAGTACCATTGACTATCATCTATCTATCTTTTCTCCTTTCATGACTTTTAAGCAATTTGAGCCATTTTACCTCTGAACAAGATAGGCTTATTGAGATAGCTGGTGCTTTGTTATAATTAGTTGTAGAAATGAGCCTTTTTGGTAAAGGGATCCCACAGATTATGGGACAGCAACATGGGACCTCTTAAACTGACTTGAGATCAGCCCGAAGAATGACACCTGTGGATTCTCTCTGAGATGCTGACCCCACGTATTTCTTAGTTGCTTCCCTTTATTCAGAAAAGTTCAAGAAAATTTTGTGGTTGTCACCCAACAGTGCTCAGAAAATGTTTGCTTTTGATAATATTGCATCAGAAAAGAATTATATGGCCCAAACTTTAATCGTTACTCAACTTTATGATTTATTTTATTCTGATATATTTCCCTTGAGGCCTGTATAATGCCAGGACAGACCCTACTTCTGATAACTGAATTCCTAGTTAGTCCTGAGTCCTCTTTCTTTCCAGCTGCTACTTGTTTCCCCTTTCACTCTATGATCTACTTTTTACAAGTACAGGCATGCATAGATCTTTGCTATAGCCCTTGTTAACATCTGATATTTTCTGAAAGATGCTGATAACCTGCCTAGTAGGTCCAGTCTTCTAGTACTTCCAGTTTTTCTTCTAGTAGTGGTAGTCTCCAGGATCCTTTTAGGGATTGGATCCCTATTGCTGAACCTATGTCCAGAGGCTGAGATCTTGCTACCCCTGGGCATATCATCCTGCTGCCAGTTCCCTGCCTAGATGTTGGAGTACTGTTCACTCTGATTTCTAACAATCTTTCCCTCCCCTCATTCCAATTTTCTGCTGTTTTATCTTTACCACTGACATTGATGACTTGAGTCAAGCCACAACCCCCTATTGCCCTATTCTGCCCGTTTGGACATAAATTTTAATCCCAACCTGAAATGATTTTGTCAGTCCTGTGTAGATCTGTGCCAGATCTTATCCTCCTTTTGTCTTCTCTGCCATCAAATTTCTATTGTGTTTTTTTGGGGGGAATGCAGACATAACATACATTTTGTTGGGCGTGGAGGAGAACTACTAGCAGAGGAGTAATAAAATGCACTCAGTCGTCCAAGCTCTTAGCTCTGCTGGGGTGTCGATGGTTAGCTGATACTATAGCTGAGGTTCAAGTAGAGAGGAGCCTGCACTTTTAATGCTTTACATCATCATGGGGGGAAAGAGTAAGCAAAGCTGCCTTATTAGAAAGGGAGGCTCCTGGAGCCCAGTGGCTGATGTAAGTCTATCTTTGCTCCGACTTAGAGCTGCTGATGAAGCCCTCTGCTAGGGAACTTAAGGGTGAAGGAAATGGACTCCAGGGCCATCCAGCCAAGTCTTATCTGCTCCTGAGACTGTGTTGATAACTAACAGCTGCTGAATACTTAAACTATGTCACTCTGCCAAATCCTTTACATTGATGGTCTTGCTTAAGGCTCCTGTGACCATGTGAGGTAGGTGCTGTTTTGTAACCTTCTGTTTCACTCATTTCTGTCAATGGCAAAATCATTCTCTTGGGGCCCGAGATCAAAACCTTGAGGAAAATAAAAATGTTTCTTCCATCTTTGTCCAGCGCCTGTTATATTTAGCAAGTACCACCAATTCCTTTGAAGTGCCTCATCCATCCATCCACCATCTATCTCCTTATCCTAGTTCAAAAAATTGCTTGAAACCATAATCAAGGCCATCTTCATAGCCAAAAAGAAGGTTTCTTTTTATCATAGTTTTATTTATATGGTATATACGCAGTTAAAACCATGGACAATGGAGTCAGACTACCCACTGTTTAATACTGATTGAGGTCTTTCTCTGTTCTAGTCAGTGTTTAAACAGAGTTAATGTACATAAATATACTAAGTCATTGAATTCAATAACTCCCCAGGGTAAATATCATAATTATCTGTGTTGTACAGATGAAGAAGCTGAGGCCTAGAGCTACAATAACTCACCCAAACTCTTCCAGCTAGTAAATAGCAAGTTCAGAAAGGAGCCCAGAAAAGTTGAATCTGAATTAATTCTACATTCATTCTTGGCTGCTCTATTGCATTGCCACACATTCATTCAACATGTCTTTCATTCACACACGATCAGTTATTGTACATGACTCATCCGAAATATTTGTTGAATGCAGCACCTAACACCAATGACATCCTTATCGTGTCTCATTGGGATTCTCCCAGGAGCCTTTTAAATAATCTCCCTTATTGCTTATTTTTCTCTCTCATTATCCAAGTTTTTGTTTCTAAAATGCAAGGAGAATAATTTCTTTCCCATCACCTAAAGGATAAGTTCTAATTTTTTAGCATGCCATACAAGAAGAGTACCCAAAACTAAGCCCAGCTGGAGGATTTGGCCTCATATTTCCCACTTCACACCATGTGCTCCCATTACTTATCACTCTCTGCTGGGAATTGCTTCCTCTATATGCCATTTTGGCAAAATTCTGCTCATTCTTCAAGATCCAGTTCAGTATCATTTATTATCAATTTAGTATCATTTCCTTTCTCAAACCCTACGGAACAATCTATCATTCTCTAGGGTAGCACCTTATATCTTGAATAATATTTTTCTTTGTTCCATCTTAAATTACAGACTCCTCCACTATCATGTCTCTTGCATCTCTGTAGCCCCTAACACTTGCCTGTCTAACACTCTCACTTGTCAGAGAGGAGACGATCAGTATTTCCATCTATGACTTTTGTGATGGATCTACACTTAGATAAAAGTAGTGTCTTGCTCTTCTACCTCTGCCTCTCTAAAAAAGCCCACGACCTACATTTCCTCCTTTAAAATTCCAGAGGGACTGCTTCCAAAGTGTATTACTCTCATTGAAAAGTCTTCCATAAAGCCCTGAATTTTTAATATTGTCTTATGTATTCTCTACAAAAGTCCTGAACACTTATCCCATGGTGATGTCAAAGTCTTTAAAATTTTTGCATCACTTTTATTGTTTTAGGTTGTTTGATACTGTTTCATGGTTCAGATATTTGACTACTCCGGTTGAAAATGCCTAAATCTTTTGAAGCTTTTTGAGGACATTAATTCTCTTCTTACTTCTGCCTGTCTACCCCTGAGCCTAGCACAGTGTCTTCCATGTGGCACGGTTTCAGATATCCAGTTGATTGATTTTTTTAATAAACTGATACCAAGATGTTATGAGCTGTAACTTTATAATTCTGTTGTCTTCATCAATTTATATGAACCAAATCCATTGTGAAAGAGAGTAGCAAGTATCTCAGAGGAAATAATTGCTTAACTGTTGGAGGTTAATGTGTGTGAAATTGATCTGGACCTGAATTTTAATGTGACATTTGTATGGAAAGAAGAGTTGTTTTTTAAGGTATTGGAGCCTAGAGCTGTACTGGGTAAACTATCATATGAATAAAATAAAAGCATATATACACTTGCTGAAAAATGTATTCTGAGGAGCATGACATGGAGTAAAACCTTGAAATTAGTCATATTCCCTTTGTATTTATTTTTTCACACAGAATATAAAAAAGAGATGTGCGTGATTAAAATTAATTTAGCTTTATTTTCTTCTTCAGGCTTGGGAATGCATTTGACATAATAATTTCAGGGGTTTGAGGGAATCAAAGGTTATTTTACCTTCTTCTTAAGGCCCCTGATCTCCAGTCATTTCTACACTTGCTTAAAACAGGCTTTCCAATTGTTGTAGGAGCCTAGTCTGACTGACTTTGTCAGGGGAAAAGGTGTCTTGGATGATCGAATCATGTTGTCTCTGACTTCTTCTATTTGGTATCTCCAGACAGTAACCGTTTCCCTGTTAGATAACTAAACAATAAAACATAAACTTCAGAGTCACGACATAGGAGACACTCTACATGAACAGAGAGGAGATAATGGCACATCCACCATTCTTCCAGTCCAAACCCAGCACAGGCACCTGTTTACCTTCATTCACATGAGACCATACAGCACATACTCACTGCACTTCAAGCATACTTTATTCAGCCATCATGGGAAGAAAAGAGCTAATCAACCCTCTACCTTTTCCTATATTCCTTATAACGCAGCGCTGTATAGGAAAATGTGAAATCTAGATCATTCATGGAGGTCCATTGGCAGGTCAGTTTTAACTTTTTCTAACCACAGAGCCATGCATTCTATTTCACACAAGGCATACATAGCAAATAGTTTGTTCATAAAAAGTTTGATGAGAGATATAAAACTCTTGATGGTCTCTTCAAGAAATATTTCCCTTAGGAAACTGAAAGAAAAAGAGGATGCTGTATATCTTTACATATTGTTTGACTGCCTGGAGTGGTTCTATAATACACAGTGCTGTATATTTCATAGAACAGCCAATGGGTATCTGTATTGAAAAAAACATCCAAGTATGAGCTCTGTCACTGTGAATGAGTGCATCTCCAGTAGTGAATATGGCTGGTAGGTGTTGTGTGAATGTAAGTGTGTTATGCATACTAACACCGTCAATACTTAATGAAGTAAAACAAACAAACAAAAAACCTTAAAATTCAATAATTCTGCTTTTAATTGAGCGTGATAATATCTCCGTTTGTCATATTTGAATGACTTAGTAAAGGTTTAAACAGTAAAATGATATGACATTAAACAGTCAGTTGTAGCTCATCTGAGCTTTAGGAAAGTTCTTGGTTTCTTCTATTTCTTTTTCTCAAACATTTGAGCATTTACTATTAAGTAACAAAAATAGCAGTTTCTAGCTTTTCTGGTTCCCTTTTTTCCCTCTTAATAAAATAGTGAATATTAATACCAGAAAGTGTTGAGGAGAGGAATTCTTGAGGGATGGATCCTCTATAGCATTGGCTCTCAATTAGGGGTGATTTTGATGTTTATATCTAGAGACATTTTGGGTTGTCACAGATTGGTGTGGGTGTGTCTGTGGTGTGCATGCCACTGGCATCTAGAAGATAGAGGACAAAGATGATGCTAAATATCCCTCAAAGTATAGGATGCCCCCTTTCCTCCCAGACTAGGATGTGTTTGACCCCAACTGATTCCTGAGGTTACTTTTAGGTCCATTCAGAATCTTTTTTATTTCTTTATTATTTTGCTATATGCTATTATGAGCTTCCTTCTTTTCTTTCTTTTTCCAAGTGTGTATGTGTGTGTGTATACATATATATATATACATGGATTATGTGTATATATATACATTTTATACACATGTGTGTATATGTAATTATATATTCTGTATATACACACACATATATATACTGTGAAAAATTTCAGATTCTTCCCTTTCATTTTGCTTTTTTTTTTAATGAAGCTTCTGTACTTCAAAACAATGAAGATATGCTGTTGATTCATCTCTATGTGGTCAGAACAGATCATACAATAAGATTGTTTTCCTGATAAGCATTCTTTACTATTTTGAACCGTGCTTATTTATTTTTCTTTTTTATACAAACTCCACACTCTGTTTTTCTAAATATATGAACTTGTCTAGTACCTTGCTTCACTATAATATGTTCCTGACATTTTAATCAGTAACAGGCACAGACACAAATTATGTGTCTATGTGTAAGTTTAGCATCTAAACTTGACTAATAGTCAAAATTGTCTAAATAGTCAAAATGATTGTTAATATTAGATTCTAATGTTAAAGAAACTTGACTAACAATATTGATGGCAAGAAAAAAGAATTTTATAGTGGAAAAGAGTTCTAACTAAAATCTATTAGTTTTTAAAGCGTGTTCCCTTAGAGATCCAAGTTGAGAGACCAGAGAGGTATAGCTGAAGACACATAATACAGCAAGGAAGAGAGCAGAGGACACTTTTCTCTCTCAGCAGGAGCAGCTTTTTCTGCATAAAGTGGTAGCCAGGATTATCTTGCATCTTCTCTGAGTAGCCAATTCGTAGAAGCATCTTGTCCATGCTGTTACTAGCCCAAGTGAGCCTCTTCTCATCTTGGGACCAATGACATCTGGGATGCTGCACCTTTTCTCTGATGGTGAGCAGAGGAGGCCAACCTTCCCTTTACTACATTTATCTCCCTTTACTACCTATTTTTCCCCTGGTCTTTGATCTCCCCAAAAAAGTTCACATACCCTATATGAGAGTCATAAAGTAGAGAAATTATAGTGTTTCAAGGAAAAGTCACAGTCCTCCATAATCTCTCATCTATGCAACTTTAGTCTCACCTTCAGAATGCAAAAACACACTCTCTTAGTTTCTCACACAGCCCTTCCTTTCCTGGATTGTTCATTACTGCATATCAGTTACCTAGTGTGTGTGAAGCACTGAGAATATGAACAGAATGTCCTTGTACTCATACTGTAATGAGAAATGAGAGAAACTAAATACATATAAATTTATAGAAGATAATAAAAGTTATAAAAGAAGCAAAACTATAGAGTAGGAAGTAGAGGGTATTGAAATTAGACTCAGATATTAAAGATAAATAGTCAAGCTGGGATAGAACAAAAACCTCAGGTCCAAGTTCTACAGTTTGAAAGCACTTAAAAATTCAACAAATGGGGGAGTGATAAGAAGGAAGAACTGAGTCTGGAGAGGTCTGTAGAAGCTAGATCATGGGGGGGTGTAATAAACTATGGTAGAAAGTTAGGACTGAAACTCATTGAAAGATTTCTTCCTAGGGAGTAGGATTTTTAAATGATCTGATCTGATTTTTAAATGATTTCTCTTTGTACTATCCAAATAATAGATTAGATACATACATAGAATAGATAATTGATTAAAGAGTGGGATTATAGACGGGTAACAATGGAGAAAAGGAAACAAGGTAGAATTGATTGCATAATCCAGGTATAAGGTAATGGCGCTTTTAACTGAGAAAGCAGCATTGGAGATGGAGAGAAGTTACAGGAATTGAGAAATATTTCAAAGATAGAATCCCCTCACAACGTTTTAATAGATTCTGTGTGAAGTGCAAAATAAAGGTAGTAATCAAGAGTGAATTGTCAGTTCCTGAATTGATTATTTGGATAGATAATAGTCCCTCGGGCTGATGTGGAAAAGCATGGGAAGAAGAGTTTGGAGAAAGTCCAGGTCTGTTTGGGACATGTTACATTTTAGATGTCTGCTAGATATGTATGCAGATAAGTCACGTTGTCAGTTAGGGATATGAGTGTTGAGCTCCGAAAAGAGCCAGGGCTGGAGTTACGCACTTGGGCTTCATTAGCAGGTGGATGGTATTGGAAGCCATAGGACTGGATTACTTTGGTGACTAAGAAAGGGGAGAGAAGAATCCCAAACTAAGCCTTAAGGAACTTCAGCTCTTCAGAATTTGGGAAGAGAATAGAAAGCCCACAAGAAGACAAAGCCCCCAAGAAGACAAAATTATGAATAATTAAGTAAGGAAAAATCTGAGAGAATGTGGTGTGTGGTGTCCTGAATTCACAGGAGGAGAGTTTCTCAAGAACAATAATTTAACTGTTAAAAGAAAAAAAAAAACATAATAAACGTTAAGTGGTCAACCATATAGGAAATGAATACTTAGTACTTGCCTAAGTGCAAGTAAAATTGAAAGTGATATGAAAATTCGGTTCCCACTTCTGATGCTCACTGATTTTCGTGGAAGGCTCAGTCCAGACAGTACCATTTCCACTGGATAGAGTAAAACCAGGCTAATGCTATTTGAAAAACGGAAAAAAATATATATTTTTAGGATTATCACTGTTGATTTCCTGTGCATTCTGTGTTTAACTCACTCTCCCCCACTTCCATCAGTCACAATAAATATACTCAGAAAAGCAAAACGTGGGGAAAAAATGAGTATTAAGAGAGAATGTGTCATAAGGAAAATACATTGAAAATACTTGGAATGATTAGTGAAGGGAGATGGGAGGGGCCATCCTGGAAGATGCCTGGAGAACCATAATAGTAATAGAAAGTCAACCAAGACAGTGTTGTTTCATGAAAAACAACAAATAGAATACGACTAACCTGAACTCAGGGGCACTCTGTGACAAATACAGGTGTCTGATATGTCTTACCTCACCTAATTGGAACAACAAATCCTGAAATGGATATTATTCTTTTATAAAGTAAAAGCCAAAGCTTATAAGGATCATACCAGTTCTCTAAGTTCTAAAGTGGCATTGTTGGTGCTTGAAGTAAATTTGGCTCTTTTCCTAAACTTGTACACTTTCTAGTACCCCATTCTAGTAAAAAATAATAAAGCAGTGGCAAATGTTCCAAAGGGTAGGGAAAATGGATAGCCAGTAAAGGAACTGGTGGGGGTCCTGGTGTAAGGAAATTGGTTGGGAGGAGAGTGCAGTTGCCGTTCTGGAAGGTGAGGCAGTAAGAAGAAAACTGAGAAGTAGATAAGATGATAAAATTAGCATATATTCAGCATACAAGCTGCTGAATAATTTAAAAACAGCCAGATATAATCAAATATTTGAAATATACTTTTCAACTAATCTGTAGAAGCGACTTCACTTCCTGAGATGACTCAGATATTTACATCTTGTCTGGATGCTTTCAGGCAAAGTCTCTTTTGGTGGCCTCGGCTGGTTCCTCCTGTCCTTTACTTCACTTTCACCTGTGTGAACATAATTGCTTTGTTTCTTTGCCAGGAATATGATGGAAAGCATTTTCTAAAGGGTAAAAAGAAAATGGACGTAGAAGACATAACTTTCATTCTGTGTGTATTTGGCAGTCTCTTTTGCTTGTGAATCCAGAAGATGATGGTTCCTTTTAGGGATTTTTTATTTTTTAACCTGTTATTCCAACATGTTCCCAGTGCTGCTGAATGCTGCTACCAGAGTGCAGAGCTGGAAAGAGCAGCTGGGTCTTTCTCTGGCTTCCATGTGCTAATTTGGAAATGGAACGGTCTTTGGGAAGCCTCTCTTGTTAATTTTGAATTTTGGATGTTCTGATGCATCCAAATTTCTTTTCCCTGATGCAGCCATGGAAACGCTGTGCTACCCTGGACTTTTGCCAATGGGAGATGGTAGGAAGCATCACATCTCATACCCCCAAAATATGTATCTTGATTTTAATAATCATGACACCGTTGAAGTTGCCAGTACCCAGGACAAGCGGTTTGTAGCAAAGATACGGACTCATGTCCCCAGGGCATTAACTCTCCTGCAGAAATCGAGATGTTAAGCTAGTTGCATTCAAACAGTTGTATCATCAGAAAAGTACCTACTTACTCATTTGTTCTGTTCTCTGCCTTCTGCTCATCTAAATAATGAAAATGTTTTAAGCAACTGGGTAAGGAGCAATACTTTGTGGTGGTCAAGACTACAGGATCTGAATGCACATTTGTTCAGTACCATCGACTACTTAATCCCTCTGTGTCACAGATTCCTCATCATTAGTGTGATGTGATGAAATAATAAAGGATCTGCTTCATAGGCTAGCCATGAGAACTCAATGTGCAGTGGTCAGAAGGGCCTCTTACTCATGTAAATTTTAGGTTGTGCTATTGCTTGTGTTATTTTACTGATTTCGGTAGCGTGGAAGCCGAGAGGACAGAGTCAGTATCTCCAACAATTTATAGTATAGTTGAAGAGATAAAAAGGAAATAAATGGACATTTAACATGAGTTTAAATAAATATGGTATTTGACTAATGGTAAAGTAACACCAGTTTATAATGCTCGATTTCTAGATAAAGGTATACTATAGACATTGTGCTTAAATTACAGTCATATAAAATCAGAATCAAAAGAAATCTTAAAAAACAGAGAGTACCAATGGCTCATTAAAACAATGAAGAACATGAGGCTCTGCTGTTAGAAGATCAGCCCAGGGTTGAGCGGCTTTATCACAACGCGACCCAGAGCAGGTTTACTCCTGACATTCGTTCCTGGGTGTTTTTTCCATTGTCTCTGTTGGTTTTGCAAATAAGAAAAAGGAGACCATGTCATTAATGGGGATTAGGGAAGATTGTACAAATTATGGAGGATGTAGCAGAGCCTGGCAGTGTTTTCACAAATAGTTAGGCGAAGGGAGAGTTTTAGGAGATAAAAATCCTAAGTAGATAGGTGAGTGTGGTCTCCTCTCAAGAATAGTAGGAGGCCCTTTGAGGGAAGCAGAGATTTGCCAGGGAACACTGAGTGGTTACATACATGTCTATGTTGATTTAACAAATATTTATAAAATATTTACTGTATGTCAAGCTTACTGTTTTCTGCATACCTGATGGAGATCAGGGAGGACAACTAAAATTTCTGAACTATGGAGCACAATTTAATTGTGGTCAAAGATGATAAATAGCTGAAATTATAATATAGTATACAGAAATGATATAGTATGTTAGGAGATCAGTGAAAGTGCTGTGGCAAAGGAACGAACGAGTGAGTAGGGTAGGAGGGGGGTGGAGTGCAGGTGGGGTGGGCACATACCAGTATAGAATAGATCAGCATAGGCCTGAAAATAAAGATGATAAAAACAGACAGACAAATCCTCAGACAGGTGAGGGAGCTATCCAAGCAGCTATGTTGGGGAAGACCTTTTAAGGCAGAGAGAAAGGCCAAAGCACAGCCTCAAATATGGAAGCATGCCTAGAATGTGTGAAGCAAAGAGGTCAATGTTCTAGAAAACGAGTAACTCTGAGAGAGTGGAGAAAATATTCTCTTTTGGGAGAGTAGTGAAAGAGGAAAGGGAAAAGTATGTTGGCACAGAGAAGACTTGTAGTGAAATAGGCAGCAGCTGAAGAGTCACGATCTGTTTGGCATTTAAATGATCATTCTGGCTGCTGTGTTAAAGGACTGGAGCGTTCAACTGTAGAAACAGAGAAGACTTTAAAATCCAGGTGAGACCATACCATAGGTAGTAGAGGTAGTAGAAATCTAGAGGTGTGGAGAAGTAGTTA
This sequence comes from Canis aureus, assembly GCF_053574225.1. Taxonomy (NCBI): domain Eukaryota; kingdom Metazoa; phylum Chordata; class Mammalia; order Carnivora; family Canidae; genus Canis; species Canis aureus. Next base: position 65,195,309 of record NC_135625.1, read on the forward strand.
GATTCTGGATGTAATTTGAGGTTGAATTCCCGATAGACAGGATATGCTGTGTAGGGGAAGGACAAAGCCACAGGTAACTCCTAAGAAAATGTATTGCTCAGAAAGAAGTAAAGGAATTACTTCAAGGAGAATGTAGTGATCCACTGTGTGTGATGCCACTGGGACGTCAAGCGAGATAAAGCGTGAGAATAGCCATCAAGGGTTGTAACATCCATCCTGACCTCGGGAAGAGAAGGCAATGACAACTCTGGGCAGAGGTGACCCCAGCTAACATGGTTTTAATTGAGAACAGGGATGTGTAAGATTAGAGAGATTGGAGATAAGGACCATGACCATATCATGTGAGAAATGTGTAAAAGAATGAGTCACGGAAGGGGAAATTGGGGATAGAGTTTATTTCCAACTTAAAGTTTGGCAATGAAGTGATCCACTGGGTTGTACCAAATTATGGAATACTTCCAATCTCTCCTAGATTGCATCAAGACAAACCTGTTTAAGAGGTGTATTGATTTTCACTGGAATTCAAAAACATTTTATCAGTGTTATCTTAAATTTAAGTATCGTGAGCAATTGAATATGTTCACCATATTGACAGTATTTATTGACTTTAAAGTAATTCCTAATTTTTATTGTAATTATTGATGCATTCTAGAATATAACCCATCCCGACCTCTCACCACTGCTTCTGGAAAATTGAGATGATGTGCAGATCCTGCACTAAAATGGTAGGCTGTGTTTTCAACACCTATTAAAAAAGATACTGAACTAAAACCATCTGTCTATCCATCTGACTGTCAAACTTTATATTTTACTGTTACCCTTTACATTATTTGGCTCCTTGTCATGTGTGTGACCTTCACATCGCCCAGAACTGGACACATAGGACACTCAAGAATTGGATTGAATGTGCACTGAGCTCATGCTAGGCACTAGCCACAGGTGGCTCCTGATTTTCTGAAATATGGATAGCCTAAATTGAGGCACCCTATAAATCAAAACTATACACTGGGTTTTGTAAATGAAGTGAAATAAAAAAGAAAATCTAAAAAAAAAAAAAAAATAGATATTGAACTAAAACCAGTGAGTTTTAAAACCACCCTGGTTTTCAGGGCATTTTCAAACTACTAGTTGCTGAATATGTTTTAAATATTGCAACTATAGCTAAATATATCTATGGTATGGTTTCTGATAAGTTTCTGATATGGTTTCTGATTGATTGATTTCCAATATATTTAAATGATGTCCTAGATTCATCGCACGTTGTTGTTTTAGTTGGAGTCCAGCTAGGGAACAGAAACCATTTGGTTACTTCCAGAGTTCACTGGAGAGATGAGGCTGACTGGACGCTGGCCGAGTAAAAGGGGAGAAGAGGGAAGGACACTGATGTAACGCAGGGCCACGAATCCTGAGGGACAATGGGAAGAAGTGGGGTTCCTAGAACCTGGAGGCTTGGAGGAGAGCCCCTGCATAGGTGATGTGAATGCTGACAAGGGACTTAATTAATAGAGTGTACTATTCATAATTAAGGATTTCACACACTATGTGAATATTTATGGCAGTAGTACTGTGCACAATGAAATCTAGTATAGAACATGCGTGATGCACTTTCAAGACTATTGTGCACCTGCTTACCTTAGCATATTTTATGATTTCTATTCATGATAGCACAGTTTGTACTGTATATGAATCATATGTACTAGTGCATTGTTAGTGGAGGAAAGAGCCTCTGTTGCCCAACTCATGTTGGTACCTTAAGAGATTGGAAAAGGGACCCTGTGGATCTGGGATCAGACCTCTAGGGCCATCTTTGCGGCAGTGCTGACAGCAGCAGCAAACCGAAGAGGAAGCAACAGGCTCCATCTTTCTCCCCTGCCTCACAGTCTTCCCCTTGCACCTGGATTGTAGAATCTTCCTAACATACAGCCTGCCAGAAAAGGAAAAATTCAGCTTTCAGAGTCTCATTCATAGCCAGCATCACAAAGCAAAATACAATATAAAAATAGGTTTTGAGCTGAGAGGCAATAGTTTAATACCTAACAAAACTATACTCTGTGTGCTTTGGCCGGTTGATACAGTCTTGTTTAGTTGCCACTTTCAATACTGAACAAAATGATGAACACAAAAAAGCTTTTATGATTGTTTAGGTGAATTCAGAAACTTCAGGGAAATATGCTGAATAAACAGAAATAAATGCCTTGTTCCCTCTCATCTCTGAGATTTCAGCTAACCTCACAAATGCTGTACTTGGTTCACCAGGGAAAACCCAACACAAAATTGGCTAGAACCAGCCTTCGTCTTTTTCTTGGGAATTCTCATGTGTTTCTTCCCCCTTCAGTGCTGTATACATTCCCTATGGGCATGGATGTGCTTAAGCCTTCACAGTGCATCCACTGCTGTCATCTGGTCTTGATAGGATCTTGAGAGATGAGCAGAAGAGTATGGCTCTTTTTGGTGGTCTGACAAAAGATATAATAGTGATTATCAAGGATATGGTAGAGGTTGTATATGTATTTGGACCAGAGAAGCTTTACAGTTCTTCCCCAAATTCTGAATTTTAATAACTGGAGTGACCGTGTATATGGCCTTTCATAGTGTGTACAAACCAACAGGTTTATTAAAAGATAAAAAAATGGAAGTGATGATGGTATCCCCTCCCTGGAGGAAATCCCTGTTTTACCTTTGTATTAGCGTGGTCACATCCACACATCACCTCTAATATCACGCACCACCCCCCAGGTGCATATGGAGTACACAGGAAAGGAAATGAATGTGTTTTCATTTTTTGCTGTTTCCACTCTTCCTTACCTGTAAAACCCAGAAAGACCAGAAAGCCCATATCATAAACATACCTGACTTTGCTCTGTGCTGTCTCTGGGAGTGGCTTATTGGTGTCCTTCCCAAATTGCCCAAGAAAACCAAATATTTTCAAGAAACTGTCAGCAGGGCTGAACTTTAGTTATCGCCTCTTTGGATGACCGAGAAAGCCACCACCACCACAGCCACAGGTCCCCAGAGAACACTAAGTACATAATACGAGAAACATCAGTGTCAGAGCTTTATTTCTTTCCATTGAGCTGAGGAGGGTTTTGACCCCTGCTAAAGTGCAAATATTTCTGGAAGAAGTTTAACATCGTTTCCCCCACTTTTTGTTAATATTGCACAAGAAATGATTGGAAGGGAGAGGGTACTGTAAAGAAAGGAAGGTTAATGTAGCTTCTATCTAAAGGTCAATGCCTTCTCAGGAACAGAGCTCTCAGAGCAGCCACCATCTTTCTTTTCCATCTCCAGGTTTGAGGCACTTCTTCAAAATGCTCTTTCCGAGCATTCTATTTAAGGCTAACCTTTATTTTCTACTAATGCACTCTGTTCATTTCCTTTATTGTCTTCTAAAAATACTATGTGATTGTGTTACTTCAGTTATTATCTGTTTACCTCTACCACTGACATAAGCTCTTGGAGAACTGGGATTCCATCTCTCTGGTTCCACATTGTTTCCCTTGACTAGATAGATGAACATGAATAAATAAATAGTATGAATGAGTTTCGTATCCTTTTATTCCATCATAATATAAATGCCCTATATTTATCAGAAAAGGAATAATAAATTACTAAATTTTAATTCAAACTTTTCTATTACATATTTACGTTTCATTATCAGTAATTCAATTAGTGGCACATAATGGGGCACTATATAATTTTTTAAAAGTACATTAATAATTTCACATTAAATCAATAACAAAAAATGATTTATATGCTTTTCATGTTCTAAAAAAAGTAATGAAAACACTGTAGCTAAATTACATTTTAATAACGTGAAGTTTATTTGCAAATCTCTCATTTCTTTGTGCTCATATTGACACTGTCTTCTTTTTTACTTTCCCCGGTGATTTCTCATCTTTGGCTTTAAAATGGAAAAGTGATTAAACATGTCAAAACAAATAACTCTGCATTTTAGTTTTTCAAGTAAATTAAAATTTCATGGGCCTCTTGAAAACAGTCATATGGAAACATCCAATAATAACCACATCAGCCTCTAATGGAACAAGTTTTCACCAAGCTTAAAAGACCTTTTATGTTTTTATAAATCCATTTTGAATGATAGCTGAAAAAAATTAAGTTTAGCTCATCCCTAATAATGCTATTTATGATAATAGTCCTTCAGAAGGTTTCTTTCTGCACCATGGATTACACACGCAACAGGACTATGTGCTGTGTGTGTTTATGAAAAGAAACCACTTTTCACACTGCTAAGTTAAATCATATCTTATTCTGCTGACCTGAGATTTAGCACAATTAACCTATTCATTAGTTGTCAATAAGATGGGACATAAGGTGGTGGATTAATACAAGCATTGGTACATCTTAAAGTAAAATGTAGGTGTTTGTGTCTCAGGATGATTTTTCTTCAGTATTAAAAAGCACTGGCAATGCCTAAATCTATAGCAAAAACTGAAAAATGGAGTTTTCTACCTCTATCATTCTCTCTTCCTATGTGTGTCAGAATGAATCTTGCCCTTGTTGCACATCTACTGCTGGCTCTGCACCAAGCAATGCACTTAGAAGATATACAGAGGAACAAAACAGCCTCCCTAAGCAGAAGGAGTTTATGCTCTAAAGAAGGAAATGGATTTCTAATAACAAAAAAATACAGTGCAGAGTATTAAATTCCATACAAATAATGCATATGTGCTGTTTTGCAAACAAACAGTGGTCCACCTTGCTTCATGGGGATTCACTGGAGAGTTGACAGAGGAAATAACATTTGATCTGAGACATAAAGGAAAGGTCAAAGGTCTCGATTTGGGCAGGGGGGTCAGTTGGTTTAAAGAGGCAAAGGGAACAGCATTTTCAAAGTATGAAATTGCACAATCTCTGCAGGAAACTTTAGAGGGTGCCTGGAGCATATGGGTGGAACTGAAAAGGAGCAGAGATTTCTTTCTTTTTTTTTAATAAATTTATTTTTTATTGGTGTTCAATTTACCAACATACAGAATAACACCCAGTGCTCATCCCGTCAAGTGCCCCCCTCAGTGTCCGTCACCCAGTCACCCCCACCCCCCGCCCTCCTCCCCTTCCACCACCCCTAGTTCGTTTCCCAGACTTAGGAGCAGAGATTTCTTACACTAATTCAAATTGAGAAGTCTTGTGTGATTTATTAGAGAACCTAGATTATATTCTATGGGGAGCTATTAGAAGTATGTAAGTAAAAGAATTATATGATCAAATCTGCATTTCAGAAATGTGACCTCAGGGGCGCCTGGGTGGCTCAGTTGGTTAAGCATTGCCTTTGGCTCAGGTCATGATCCCAGGGTCCTGGGATCGAGCCCCATGTCAGGTTCCCTGCTTGGCAGAGAGCCTGCTTCTCCCTCTGCCACCCCTCTTGCTTGTACACTCTGTCAGATAAATAAAATCTTAAAAAAAAAAAAAAAAGAAATGTGGCTTCCTGGGAATGTTTAACAATTGGTGGGTTCTAAAGGTATAATGAGTTATTATCAACACATGAGATTAGGAAAAGATGAAGAAATATTCTAAAAAGAGCATTTCGAAAGTCAGACATATCTATTTATCCATGATGCTGAAATATATTTAATTTGGCTGAAGCCTTTTAGGAATGATCATTTTTTAAGACAAAGAACTATACTCATTCTTCAATGCTGATTAAATTTACCAGTTTTCATATTATTACCTTAAAATACACTAATTTATTTTCATTCATAATCATATTTCTAAAGACTAGAATCAGTACATGATCTAGATTTTTTTTCAAACTTATGAATTCACTTATACGGTGTGACTGATCAGGATTAAAAATCTAACCACAATTAATTGTATATCTAATAAACTAATCATTTTGGATTTTCTAACCCTATAGACATGTTTCACAACTCAGAATATGGAATGAAGGCATGTTACCACTACTTAAACTGATAACGCACTATGTAGAAACCTTAACTGAGAATTTAGTGTATCTGTTGTCCATCTATAAATCCTAGATCTTTACGTGATATGAATAAGTATTTTTGGTGCAGAAGCTACAACACAAAAATGACATAAACTATCCAAGGATTTTAGTTACTTGGCTTGAAGTAGTTGAGAAAGCTTAATTTATAAGACCCTACAAATGGTTTCCTTGGGTAAGTTTATTTTTTTAACATTTTATTTATGTATTCATGAAAAAGAGAGAGAGACAGACAGATAGACAGGCAGAGACAGAAGCAGGCTCCATGCAGGGAGCCTGACACTGGACTTGATCCCGGGTCTGCAAGATCACACCCTGGGCTGAAGGTGGTGCTAAGCCACTGAGCCACCCGGGCTGTCCCCTTGAGTAAGTTTAACATTATTTTGAGCTATCTGGTCACTGAACCACTATGACTGACAAATTTGTTTGTCATTCTCACAAGTAATCACAATCCAGGACAGCTCTTTATTAAATAACATCATAAAAATGGGTATTTCTAGGATATTTTCAATTAATATAAAATATTCAATATACAGACCTTTCATATTAGCAATGTCAATGGATACTTATTAGTTTTTATATCCAGGCCACTTTTCTCTTGCTTTTAGGAAACAAATTTATTTATTACATTATAGGAATATGGAATAAAATGCTCCTGGTTCAGAGGAGAGAAAAGTTTGTGGGAGTTTATAACTACAGGAATATTATCTGAGTGACAAAGCATATTGTGAATGCTTCTGTTCCTGTCGGGGCTTTATTTTTAATTTATAAACTTTATTTTTTTTATTTATTTATTATTTATGATAGTCACAGAGAGAGAGAGAGAGAGAGAGGCAGAGACATAGGCAGAGGAAGAAGCAGGCTCCATGCACCGGGAGCCCGACGTGGGATTCGATCCTGGATCTCCAGGATCGCGCCCTGGGCCAAAGGCAGGCGCTAAACCCGCTGCGCCATCCAGGATTCCCATATTTTTAATTTATAGCTAGGTTTTATTAAGTTAATATAATGAATGACAGCAACTTTTATTGAACGCAATGTGCATACAATGTTGATTTAAAATACTGAAGGAGTTTAGGGGCATGTGAGTGGCTCAGTCTGTTAGGTGTCTGACTCTTGATTTCCATTGCGGTCATGATCTCAGGATCCTGCGATCCAGCCACATTGGGATTCCTGGCTCAGCGAGGAGTCTGCTTCTCCTTCTCCCTCTCCCTCTCCCCCTGCCCCTCCTTGCTTGCTCTTTCTCCCTCACTCTCAAATCTCAAATAAATAATCTTAAAAAAAAAAAAAAAGAGAGAGAAAAAGAAAACAAAATCCTTGAAGAGTTCCAAATTTAATAAACACGATATAAAGTTGCTCTATGATGCATTAAGTATTATAAGTATGTATTTAAAAGAGGTAACTACATCTTCAGAGAGTAGTCTAAAAATTTATGAATTTAAAATCTTTTTGATTATTTTTGTTAAGGTGTAAGCCAAAACAATGTGTAAATATAGATGAGTCGGAAGGAGGAAGGGTGATGTCATTAGTGGGGACAGAGTACCCAAATTCCAAGATGACTTGGTTCTGAGACAATTTTGTTACAACAGCATGACTGTTGGGGAAGTAGAGGGCTGATCATGCAGAATTTTGTGTTTTATATAAAGTGAGTTAGATTTATCACCTAAAAAAAAAAAATTAGAAGATTTTTAGAAGTAACATTGATTTTTTAGCAGCAGAGAAATGGCCAGAAAGGGACAGATTCATAAGGTAGTGAGCAGATTAAGTTCTAAGGGATTTGGTGACTAATTACATAGTTACAGGTAAACAAGAGCAGGCGAACTCATGAGGGCTCTCTGACTTAAGACCTGGGTAACTTGATGAATCATTTTGATAATAACTGATATCAAAGACAGACAAAGAAACAGATATGTTGGGTGATGAATTCAGTTTAAGACATGAAGTATTTGAAGGGCCTCTTGGATATTCCAAGTCAGATTTGCATCAAGCAAAAAAAAAAAAAAAAGTCAATTCTGACATTTTGGTATATGGGATAAAGGATAAGTAACTTCCTCTTGTTGAGGGTGTTTAATATCTTGGGTAATACTGGTAAGCCAGTGTATCCTTTGAGCACCTATTTGTATACATCTATACTGTGATTCATGTATAAAGCATGTCACTATGGAGTTGGGGCCAAGTGCACTGCCTGGCACATAATAGGAACTCAACACCCATGTATTGAATATTTCTGGGGATCTACCCAGTCGTTTTCCCTGAGAAGGGTTTTTCGGAGCGTCTTGGCACAAGTTTTACTTCACAGCCTGGTTTAAAAGGAGAGAACTAACACATCCTTCCCTGTTCTGTCATAGTAAATACTGGCTTCTTCATGGGAGCAGATGCTCTCCTGCTGATTAGAACCTTGTCCTCCATTTGGAGAAGGTATTTCTGCCTCACATAAAGTTGAAATCTCTTCCTGTGAATCTATCCATTCAAGAATTCCCTTTCTTAGACGTTATTGTGTAGATTTGATCCCAGCAGGACCTTAGGAGGTTTAATGAGTCTTTATTCCTTTTTCATCAAGAAAAAATTGAATGCCATTTCAGTTCTTTATGAGTTATTTGCTTTGACCTTCTCTCTCACTCCAAAGTGAAAGGAGGAGAGCACAGGAAGAGTTTGTATTATAACTCTTAATCAGGAACTTGGATTTGCTCCATGCTTGCAACCAGAGCATGTACTATAAATGAAATCTTTGGCTCTTGAACAAATTAACAAACAGAACATACCCAGTGGCTGAGTGAAGTAAGTCAGTCGGAGAAGGACAAACATTATATGTTCTCATTCATTTGGGGAATATAAATAATAGTGAAAGGGAAAATAAGGGAAGGGAGAAGAAATGTGTGGGAAATATCAGAAAGGGAGACAGAACGTAAAGACTGCTAACTCTGGGAAACGAACTAGGGGTGGTAGAAGGGGAGGAGGGCGGGGGGTGGGAGTGAATGGGTGACGGGCACTGGGTGTTATTCTGTATGTTAGTAAATTGAACACCAATAAAAAAAAAAAACAAAAAAAAACAAAAAAAAAATAAATAAATAAAACTAAAAAAAAAAAAAAAAAAAAAAAAAAAAAAAGAACATACCCAGTGTTTTGTCCCCTTAAAGCAAAAAGCATCTCTGGTAACCCCTTGCCTGCCTCTTTGCACACTTTCATCTCTCAGTAGTAAAGGTTTGTCAATATTCTACTCTAGGCATGTGGGAACACCCATCTGTAGCTGGTCTATTAAATGTCCCATCTATATTCTTATGTAACTTGGTGTTTATGTGAAACCATATATCATTGCTTAAAATTTAATCTGGAGATTATCTGCAGAGCTCATTTAGAAAAAGAAAAAAAAAAGTAATTTGTCTTGTAACTATTATTATGAATAATGTGCAGTACAAAATAAGAAAAACTTTTCATAAGCTAATAGTTGTTCTGCTTCTCATCTGTTAATAATTAGTCAATCCATCATCAGTGGCAAAAACAGTCCAGCATCTCTCCATGTATTCACATGGGTGTAGACAGGTATAAACTTAGCAATTGAAAATGCCTTCTGTGAATGTCATTATGCTGGAAATTTTTGGCTATAATAGTCCTTTTACACAGTATTTACTGTCCACTTCACTTTCATCGGCTCCACCCCTCAGTCAGTAGGTTGAATGGCACGTCAAGTTTGGGAGTTAATGGTATAATTAACAAGTACCTTCAAGTCATTACTCAGTTTCAGCAAATTTTGAAGCACAAACATCTGTAATTTTAGCTAATGTACATCAGCTGAGCTAAGCAAGCATGAAAATATGTCTTTAGGAAAAAAGAGCCGCCCACTGTCTGACTTAAAGCATGCATTAATGGCTCTCTATAACCATGTTACGTGAACACAGAAGCTTATAGCCACAGAGACTTTTCTCATGAGAGGTCACATTACCTGGGGGTGATTCAAGTCTATTCCATATGCATCTCATCTTGAGACGAGTGGATTTCAAGCTGTGCTCTTTTTGTAGTGGTGGCAGACTCACTATACCCTATGCCAAACCACACAAGCACAATCTTTGACGTGAAAACTAGGGAAGGGAGAAGGAGAGCCAGGAAAACTCAACTGACACTGTAGAACTTTCCTTTAGGGTCTCATATCTGCAAGAACCAAAAAAAAAAAAGCTGAGTGGTGTCTCAGTGGATGGTGGTGGCAAGAGCCGGACAGGAGAGGACAGAGTCTTAGGTCTTCAAAATCAAAAAGTAATAGCTGCCTAGCTCAAATTAAAAAAAAATGAAAAAAGGGGGAAAACAATATCATAACAGTCATTTTATTAAAATTTAAGATTCTGAAACCTATCAACCTGGAAAAAAATATATTACCCGTTATTAATTACTTAGAAGGTGTGACAAATGCTTTAGTGTGCTTCTTTATTGTCTTAATGAATTTGAAGTTTCTATTATTGCCTTTTTAAACTCTTGATTACTTGACAGATTTCTCTGTCCAGAGTGTTTATTAATCTCTCTTGTCTCCTATGGTTGGGAAAGAACTACTACCTTATGAAAACCGCTTTATTATTCCAGTATAACATTTTTTAGGCTTCATCTTGCCATGGAGTTTTTTTTTTTTTTATGGCTGTTTGATCATTCTGATTATTCTAACTTTCTCTAGGGCAGAGAATGGCTTATATCTTCACCACTGTCTAGAAGAGTGGTTGGAATTAGATGTTGAAAGTTTTGTCGAGGGGTATCAACATCAATGTTTAGTTAAATGTTTTGCGATGTATACGCAGAATGCATGGTGTGAGCAACACTGAACAAAATACAATCATTAACTATTTTGTGTATTAGAAATCACATGGATGTTAGAGAACTCTAATTCTGTACCTCTCCAGAAGTAAATTTGTCATTATTAGTGGAGAATATGTACTGTGTGTGTGTGTGTGTGTGTGTGTGGTGTGCTTAATGATTCAAACAGACATCCAGCTTTGGAAATGGAGGAGTTTATGGGATTTCTAAATTGGACACCTCAACTGGAAGAACAGAGTAAGAGACACCATACCCCTACCCCTCTCACTTTTTCTCATTTTCTGTTCTTTAGCAAAATTGTTTTAGCTTTTCTGAATCATTCAGTTGTACAAGGTTGAATTTATAAAAGGAAGATGCATTCTGAAGCTCAAGATAAAGCAAAACGCAAGGAGAAAATGAAAATCTGTTCTGTAAATCCCTCCACAACTAGAGAGATACATATTGACTTTTTTTTTTTTTTTTGGTAGAAGAGGTTTACGTGACAGGTGTTTATGCTTGAACTATTCCTCAGATAAGTGGAAGATTTTATTCTCAAGTGAGCTTGGCATGCTTATGTTGGAAAAGCGTAATTGAAAGAAAGCTTGTTAGTTTTCAAAGTTCAGTAAGTTAGGAAACAAAAGAGGATTGCTTATAACTTTTTCTCAAATTTTGAAAGTAATTTGTGCCAGTTGTCATTTAAAAGGACTGAATTTACAAAGCAGGCCCAACACGGGCTGCTTGTTTTCAGACACCAGCCTGCAGCTGCCCCGGGTAGATAGAGACTTGTTATATGGTTAGGTTTGCTCCAAACATGGCCAAGAAAGCCATGTCAAAGACATCATTCCTACTAAAAAAAAAAATAAAAAAAAAAGCACTAAAATAATTTTATTCTTTACTATAAGATATAGTTAAATGTGATAAAGAATGGTATTTAAATAAGTGTAACATTTGGTCTAACAGATTTTTAGAATTGGAAGTGAAATTTAAGGCTGCTTAGTCTATCAATGCTCTTAAATAGGAGGAAATTGAAGTCCAGAAAGGTTACAAGGTTAGTGTTTTCCTCAGTTTGAAATTTATTCTCTTCCACTTGTTGTGGATTTTAATTTTACCTTTGTTTTTCATAATGAAGGGACACCATCAACCTTTAGGCTAAAATCAGATCGGGCCTTGGATAGTTCTTGCTCTGTTCAGTGCCTCAGGCCGGCTCCTTTCTGCTGCTTTAAGTATTTCAAATGAAACCTAAGGCTTGATAAGAAAATTTGGTATTTTCAGAATCATTTTGATTTCTTTCCATAAGAAAGTAATTTCCTCATACTCCTAATCTCATTACCTGAGATGCTTGCCAGGGAAAAAGTGAATCTTAGTAGGCGATTATTTGACTTGGGTGTTCCAAGGAGACCGGTTGGCATGCCAGCATGCATATTACTGACACACTCTACAGGAGATTCTCATATGACCTCTGTCTAAGAAACACCGATCAAGTTCAACCTTCTGATTTCAGAGCTAAGGGATTCTATAGCCATTGGTTTGCCCAGTTTTTTTTTTTTAAGCTAATTGTGGTTTAATCACTGTATCAGTAATTGTCCCACCACTGTAAGACTACCTACCCTTTCCTTCTTTTTTATTCTGATCAACACTGACAAAAATCAGATGGATCATATGGAACCTAGCACTTCTCTTTCTCAGCTCTTCTCATCCACACACTTTTGACTTTTATATTAATGCTTAGTGTCATTAACTTTTGTTCTCTCACATCTATTACGCTTTCAAGCTCAGATATCTTCATATTGTTTGCCAGGATTTCCAGAAAGATGGTATAACAGTCTACCTCTGATATCAAGTGGTGAAATTTATATAATGGAGTTTTTTCTCTAACATTTGCGATCACTTCTAGGTTCTTCATTAGATGGTGCAATTATAACAGACTGAAAACTGCCAGAATATTTGTGTATAACTAGCGGGCGTTTCTCAAATATCATCTGTATGTAATGGCAAGTGTAGAAATGAAAAATGATATAGAGGAGTTACTGAGGTTATTTTAAGAGCTTTGTAGGTCAGATTTTGAAATGGAAGAAGTTGCTACGGTAAGGATTTTCTCCTAATTAACTCAAATAGAGAAATTACTAATTGCCTAATTTTTCCCCAAATTGGCTTTGGTATATGAGTTTTTCACCTTCCCCTGTAATAAAGGTTATGTTTAGCTTCAGAAAACCAGGGCACCAGACGTGTGTAAAACCCCTTTCCAAGGGATACTGGTGCTCTAGGACCCAGCAGATGGAGAGTGTGAAGATAGTGCCCGCCCTCTGAGGTCTCGAGAGAGGATTACAGTCAGTTGCTTAGATGTATCTTTGATTAAAGTCTGCCCTCCGGCCACAGCAATGAAGGTAGGTTAATAGGCCTTTTTCACAGTAAAACTGGGTACCTTACTCTGTTGCCTCTTATTGTGCCCTGGGGGTGGTGGCCAGTTAAGAATTTTCTCTGTTGATTACAGTCCTGTGGGATCCATGAGCATAGGCTCTATTGGCCTGAGACAATCTAGAGGTATCCCCTGGTGGCAGCCACAAAGGGCTTTGGGTAGCACAAAGGGTAGCAGCTCCCTTCCAGGAGATACCAGTGAGCTGGAGTGAAGCAGAGGGAGAGTGCAAAGATGTTGCTCACCAGCCATCATCCCCAGAGAACACCTGGATAGGCCCCTTGATGTACTTAAACACTATGTGAGAGAGGGTTAAGGTCTGGGCCCCTCTCAATACGCTGCTGCCTCTGCTCTGGGTCTGGGGAGAGTGAGTCTGAGCATTCCAGCCTTTAAGAACCATTTCTCTGCTGATGACAGGTCTTGCGAGTCTGTGGACATGAGCCCCATTGGTTTTCAAAGCTGGATGTTTTGGGGACTTTTAATTGGAGGTCTTAAAGGTTGAGGTACCTAATGTGGGGCTCAGACCTTTCACTCCTTGGAGAGTAGCTCAGGTTTTGTTTTCTTCTCATTGTGGGTCACTGCACCAGGGGTAGGGCCTATGGAGAGATTCTCAGCCCACTTCAGTGTGTGTGTAGGAATCACTCAACTAGTTTTTGGTTCCTTCCTTTCTGTCCTTTTTTTAGAGGAAATGATTCCATATGTAGTTGTAGATTTGTGTGTCCATAGGAGGGGTGGGTTCAGGATCTTCCAGCTTTAACTAGAATCCAGTCCATGCTTCCAAAAAAAAAAAAAAAAAAAAAATCAGTTTATCAATCTCAAGCAATGCAAATGAGTTGAATCGAGTATGATTATCTTTACTCTTTCAAATAGCTCCATCATATGTATAATGCATAATGATCATTAAAAATGAGTAAAAACCTATATATATGTGAAAAATTAGATCAAATTATTTTTTTGTTTATTCCTAACTGGTATCTTTGATTTACAGGCACAGTGGTTTTGACTCAGTTTGGTTATAACTATTATGAAAAATTTAATGACCTTGTCTCTGCCTTCTCTATATATGTATCATGTAAAATACCTTAAGAAGCCAAATAAGGACTAATTTGGCTTAATTAAGTCTAATATTTAGACTGCTGTAACAGACATAATATAGACTGTGTTGCTTGTAAACAACAAGCATTTATTTCTTAGAGTTCTGGAGGCTGAAAAGTCTGATTTCAGGTTGCCAGAATGGTCAAATTCTTGTGAGGGCCCAATTTCAGTCTATAGACTGCCAGTTGTATCTCAACAAGCCAGAGAACAGAGAAAGGAAGCAAGCAGGCTGTCTCATGACTCTTATAAGGGCACTAATTCCATTTAATGAGGCTCCACCCTCATGATTTTATCTAATACTGATTACTGCCCAAGGCGCAGTCTCCTAATGCCTAATGGTGGTAGGGTTTTGCCATATGAATTTAGGGGAAACACATTCAGTCCATAACAGTGTGTTTGAAAAATGCTCATATTTGCTAACCAATTTTAACATTATTAAAATAGTGTTGGGAAACTGAGTTAAGAACTATTCATTGTATTTCCTGATTACCTATAATTTAGGTTTCGTGATCATGATGTGAAATATATTCCTGGTGGGAGGCAGGGGGAGGAAGAGACAGGTACACCTGCAATTAATTCAAAATTCCATTCATTCAGTATACACTTATTAAATGCCTAGAATTTTCAAGACATTGTTGGGGATACAGAGCTGGTTAAAATGATATTTCTGCCCTGTCTGAATATGATTCTCACTATTACTGGTTCATTTTAATTTCCACTTTTATAGCTTTTCTTAATGATGCTTTTTGCTGTTGATGCTTCTGAAAACAGATTGTCTGATGACTAATATGTACCAAAAACAGCTTTATTCTCTGTTAGGTCTTTGTGAAGAGACAAGGGGTTATTCTTTCCTTGACATTTATGGCATCCCATATACTTGTGCTCCATGAAAGGTTACCTAAATCAAATTTATTCCAAATAGGCAGTATTTAACATTAAAAATGTCAAAGGAAGGGTAAGATTCTCTACAGGGCAGCATTGAGTTGATTGACTGAATTATAACTAGGGAATGATGAATTGTGCATTCCCTTTTCATTTCAAATATTGGCTAATATATTGATTCTAACACTCATCCCATTATTCAATATAATTCTTGATGTACACTGACCTCTTGATTTTGATCCTCATATTTAATTGGATCAAAATATTTTCAAAGTCATTTGTAACTTTGTTGTTATAATTTGTCTATTTATGTTAATATAAGCTCTGTAAGATATTCCATTGTTCAGGTGATTATGCACAATTAGGCACAGACACAAAGTAATTACCTACCTTAAAAAAAGCCATCAATTTTTTTTTATTGGAGAAATTCTGACAGAGAAATAGAACTAGTAAGATATCTTAGAATTGAACACAAGAGTCTAAAGTAAGAGCAGAGCTCAGGATGGCTTCTAACTTAATATTAGATATTTATATGACCCAAAGAAGAAATAATATATATTAATAGTCAGAGTTAACGTACTTTCTATTATTTGACGCCTATTTAACTCTATACTTGTAGTCAGCCAGAACATATAGAGAAGCACAAAAGGTACAGAGGTCTCATAAGCAGGAACCAGCCATAACTCAAGTAATAATTTTTTTGCTGCATTAAAATCTGCAACATCTCACTTGGAGTTAAGTCAGGAAAGTGGGAATTATTTTCAATAACATAAAATTTTCAAGGATGTAAAATTAAATCCTATGAAAGCTTTTTTAAAAAAAATATGATACAGGTATAGAGCTTTCTGATTATTTAAACTCATTCTTTCAACTTCTGATCCCTCTTTCTATAAACTGGTCTTATTATTACCAGCTTCCAGTTACCCTTAGCAGCCTGCCTCTTCTACTCACAAAATTCTTAAAAACATGGTACTGAATATAAGTTTTCATTTTTTGATCACAAGTGAAATCTGTTTTGTGTCTTCAACCTTTGATTGGAAATGCTCTAAATTAAATATTGCAATGTTCATACCCAAATCCAGTGAAAATTATTTAGTTCTTACCTAACTGATGTTCTTTCTTCCCTTGTTTTCCATGATATCTTGCTGTCTTCTTCCCATGCTACTCTGATCATTTCCCCTAGGTCTACATCATATACATTTTCTACCTTAAATGTTTATGCTCTCTGTGGTTTCAGACTTAACTCACCAATCTTTTAACTTTATGGATTGTCTTAAGTTCAGTTCTTCCATTCTCATGATTTCAGTGATCAGATGACATGATAAAAGGGTCAACCCAGCAAGAGGAAAACTTTTGTAAATATTTATGTACCCAACACAGAAATACTTAAATTTACAAAGTAAATATTCACTGAAGGGATAGACAGCAGTACAATAATAGTAGGGGTTTTAATACCCCACCATCATCAATGGAGAGATCATCCAGACAGAAAATTAATAAGGAAACATGGGCCTTGAATGGCACATTAACCAGATGGACTTAACACATATGTATGGAACATTTCATCCAAAAGGAGCAGAATCTATATTTCTTCAAGTGCACATAGAACACTCACCATGACAGATCATATGTTAGACCACAAAGCAAGTCTTAAAACATTTAAGAAGACTGAAATCCTATCAAGCATCTTCTCTGACCACAGGGTTATAAGGCTAGAAATAAATTACAAGAAGAAAACTGAAAACATCGCAAATATAGGAGATTAAGAAATATACTACATGGATCAAAGAAATAATCAAAGAAGGGTTCAGAATACCTTGTAACAAATGAAAATATAAATAAAACTTATAAGAGGGAAGTTTACAGTTTTAAATGACTACTTCAAGAAACAAGAAAAATCTCTAACTTTATACCTCAAGAAACTAGAAAATGAAGAACAAACAAAGCCCAAAGTTGGTATAAGGAAGGAAATAAAGATGTAAGTGGAGATTAATGAAAAAAAAAAAAGACTAAAAATGCAATTGAAACCTAAGAACTGGTTCTTTGAAAAGATTTTTAAAAAATTGGCAAACTCTTATCTAGGCTCACCAAAAAAAAAAAAAAAATCAAAGTCAGAAATGAAAGAGAAAATACAACTGATACCACAAAAATACAAAGGATCTCCTAAAACTACCATTAATAATTATATGCCAACAAATTTGATAACCTGGAAGAAATAAATTCCAAAAGCATGCAATCTACCAAGACGGTGAATTAATTAGTAAGCATATTGAATCAGAAATCAAAAACCTCTCAACAAACAAAAGTCCAATACCACAGAGCTTTACTGGGGACTTCTACAAAATGTTTAAATAAGAATACCAGTCTTCTTCAAACTTTTGTAAAAAAGTGAAGAGGTGGGTAGTTTCTCAAAGTCATTTTACAAGGCCAGCATTAGTCTGATACCAAAACCAGGCAAGATTGCCACAAGGAAATTAAAGGCCAGTTATCCCGGATGAACACTAATGTAGAAATCCTCAACAAAATATTAGCAAACCAAATTTAATGATACATTAAAAGGATCATATATGATCAAGTGGGATTTACTCCAGGGTTAAGGATGTTTTAACATCTACAAATCAAAAAAGAAAAATCTACAAATCAATGTGTTATATCAGTTTAACAATGAAGGATAAAAATCATATGATCATCTCAGTAGATGTAGAAAAAGCATTTAAAAATCAACCATTCATGATAAAATCCCTCAACAAAGTGAATACTTCGTTGCCCACTTGCACCACTTTTATTCAACACAGTATATTGGAAGTCCAAAGTAATTAGGTAAGAAGTAAAAGTCATCTAAATCAGAAAGAAGTAAAACTGTCACTATTTGCAGATGACATATTATGTGTAGAAAATCCTAAAGGCCCCACCGTAAAACAAACAAACAAACAAAAAACCCAAACAAAAAACTTTTAGAACTAATCAACAAATTCAGTAAGGTTATAAGACACAAAATCAATATACAAATATATATCAGTTGTGTTCCTATACACTAATAATGAACAGTCAGAGAAATTAAGAAAATAATCTCACTTACGATTGCATCAAGAATAAAACACCTAGGAATGATTTAACCAAGGAGGTAAAAGACTGAAGAGTATAAGAACTTGATGGAAATAAATGAGGAAGACACTAATGAATAAAAAGATATTCTATGCTCATGGGTGGAAAAATACTGTTAAATTGTCTATACTACCTAAAACAATGTGTAGGTTCAGTACAGTCCCTATCAAAATACCAATGGCATTTGTCATAGAAATAGAACAAACAATACTAAAATTTGTATAGAATTTAAAAAGACCCCAAATAGTGAAAGAAATCTTGAGAAAGAGAACAAAGCTGGAGGCATCATGCTTCCTGATTTCAAACTACATTATGGAGCTATAGTAATCAAAACAGTATGGTATTGACATAAAAATGGACACATAGATACTGGAACAAAATAGCCCAGAAATAAATCCACACATTTATGGTGAATTAATCAAGAATCAAGAATATACCATGGGGGAAGTACACTCTTTTCATTAAATGTTGTTGAAAAACTGGACAGCCACAACAACAACAAAAATGAAACTGGACCTACCGTATACAACAACTGGAGTTGTATTAAAAACTTCAACATAAGACCTGAATCTATATAGTTCTGAGAAGAAAACCTAGGTGGTAAGTAATTTGGTATTGGTCTTGGCAATGATTTTTTTAATTTGACACCAAAAGTGAAATCAACAGAAGCAAAATAAATGAGTGGGACTGTATTAAGAAAAAAGCTTAAGATGCCTGGGTAGCTCAGCAGTTGAGCGACTGCCTTTGGCTCAGGGCATGATCCCGGAGTCCCAGGATCAAGCCCCACATCAAGCTTCCTGAATGGAGCTTGCTTCTCCCTCCGCCTATGTCTCTGTCTCTCTTTCTCTGTGTCTCTCATGAATAAATAAATAAGATATATATATATTTTTTTAAGTTTAAAAAAGAAAAGAATAAAGCTCTGGCAAAGCAAACCAAATGATCAACATAATGAAAAGACAACTTACTGAATGGGAAAAAATATTTGCAAGTCTTATATCTGATAAGGGATTGATATCCAAAATATATAAATAATAACAACAATTTAAAAATCTGGTTAAAAAATGAGCAGAGGATCTGAATAGACATTTTTCCAGAGAAGACATATAGAAGACCAATAGGAATATAAAAATGTGCTCCACCTCACTGATAAATGCAAATCACAATCCAGAATGTTTCACACCTGTTATCAAAAAGATAAGAGAGAGGATTCCCAGAACTCAGAAACATTTTACTTGCCAGATTACTGGTTTATTTTGGAAGGGTATAACTCAAAAGCAGCCAGATAGAAGGATGCATAGGGCAAGGTATGTGGAAGGGTTTTGTGAGGCTTCCATGCCCTCCTGGAGCACACCACTCCTCAACACATCTCACCATTCACCATTCTGGAAGCCCTCCCAATGTCATTCTTTTGGGGTTTTATGGAGGCTTCATTACACAGGCATGGTTGGTCAAATCAGTAGTTATTGGTGATTAACCCAACCTTGAGCCCTTCTCTTTCCTAGAGATGAAGGAAAGTTGAGACTGAAAGTTTCAACCCTCTAATCACATGATTAGTTTCTGTGCTGGACCAGCCCCTATCCTTAGAGGCTTTCCAAAAGTCACTTCATTATCATAAACACAGTTGTAGTGGAAGGGGGCTTGTTATAAATCATAAGACACCCATTTCATTTTTGTGACTCTGAAGAGATTACAGTAACTAAGGACAAGAGACTAAATATTCTAACAAAAGATGTTCCCATTGGTCTTATCACACAGGGAATCCCAAGGGTTTGGGGAGCTGATATGAATGATCAAATATATATTTCTAATAAATTACAGTATCTTGATGATGCTTATGGTAATAGTAGTATACTGAGTCTACAGTGCTTTTCAGCTTTTTAGACTTTGGACCATTTTGACAGAATGAAGGATATCTGGACTGTTTATACCAGCTATTTACTATTGAGAAAATAGGAAAGCAAAGGACTGGGGAATGGGATGGGAAGAAGAATGGAAGGAGGAGGAAGGGGGAAAGGGAGGGAGAAAAAGAGGGGAAGAGAAGGGGAAGAAAATGGTAAAAGAAGGAAACAGGGAAGGGAAAGAAAAACCGTTTCGATTCATGACAGGAGTAAAAGATGACAAATAAAATGCACAGTATAACCCTTTGGACTACTCCTTTGTAATACTGAGTACATCTTAAGTTTACTGTTGATCATGCTGTGAGAAGCAGAAATAATGAAAATTATCATGGTTCCCTGAAATTCAAGCTGAAATACTAGTCACATCAACCACATTGCTAATTTTATCACAATGGGGAGGCATTTCAGAGATCACCACTTAATGGAGTAAAAATTCCCTCTGTAGAGAGGACATACAGGTAAAGATACATATAAACCAATTTACAGCTGAAAGGGGCCGTATTGCTGGTTAGCCCTGTGAGGGATGGGTAGACTAACTGCTGGAGTTTATTAGCTATGTACAGAATATTTAAATATTAATCCTAGAATCTGCTTGCTGGAGTACCCAAGATTAAACCTTCCAAGATCAAAGATTTTTTTCTAGTCAGCTCCACTAAATGGAAATATATAGCTCTTCTCCTCCCCCCTCCCTGCTCCCCACAAAATCACACTCATCCTTGAAATTATTCTCCTTTTAAACCATCCCAGACTACTCTATCCTGAAGTTCCTTATCAGCATTTTTTAGTCTTTGTCTTAAATATTCATTTGATAATGATATATCTTTACTATTATATGCTACTATTCAGTTTTTCTTTTAAGGTATTTGTATATATTTTTTAAAAATATTTTACTTATTTATTTGGTAGAGAGAGAGAGTGAGCAAACACACAAGAATAAGCAGGAGAAACAGCAGAGTGAGAGGGAGAAGCAGACTCCCTGTGAGCTGGGATCCCAATAGGGGGCTCGATCCCAGGACTCTGGGATCCTGATCTGAGCTGAAGGCAGACACTTAACCAACTGAGCCACCCAGGTGCCCCTATTTGGACATTTCTTATGCATATGCTCACAAATTTATCAATCTGTCTTCCTTTTCATGTGCAGAACATATCTCCTCCCACCCTCATGAAACTACCAAGAGGCAAGAAGTAACACTGCAGGAGGAGGAGAGGCACAGAAAAGGAAGTCACAAGCAAGCCTAGACTTGTCCCTCACAGCATTGCAAGCATGGATTAGGGAAGGAAAATACAGTAATAGTGACTCTTACTTCATGATGACAAGGCAGTGGAATGATTTGACTTTCCATTTGTTTTGCAAACCTCTATCAAACATTTCCCAACTATTATCTGCAAGCTAATCAGGAGGACACGAAGACCTGGATTAAGGATGGGTCCAGTAAATCCTAATATGAGAGCTTATTTGGAGTAGAGAAGTTTTTTATGCACCTAACAGCTTTCATCTGGCTGCTTAGAGCCTTTAGGAGAAGTTTCAAATTCGTGCTGATAGCTAGATCTGAAAGGAGCCTCTTACTTGCAGAGTAATGATTCTGTTTAATGAGGATCTTTCTAAAGGTCAGAGAGAAAGGTCAGAAAGCCTACCCTGGATCACCTTCAAGACATAATTGAGTAGGAAATGAAGATCTATTCACCTCAACATTTGGAAAATAAGTATATCTCAACATAAAAGGATAATTAAAAGTGATGTCTTTGGTGCTTCAGCAATGCCTATTCTAAGTTTTAATACATATTTCTAAAAGTTTCCCTCTTATTCTATCATTGGTCATTGTAATTTTTTAAATTAATAATCCAACAGACATTTACTGAGTGCTTAAGTAAATTAGGCTATTGTGCTAGATGGGTGTTCAATAAAGACTCCTTAAGTCAAAATATTTAGGTCTTAAAAATAGAAAATCTATGGGGCATCTGGGTGGCTTTACTCTTGATTTTGACTCAGGTCATGATCTCAGGGTCATGAGATCAAGCCTTATGTTGAGCTCCACACTGAGCATGGAGCCTGCTTAGGATTTTCTCTCCCCCTCTCCCTTTGCCCCCTCTCCTTGCTGTACCTCTGTGTGTCCTCTCTCTCTCAAAAAAAAAAAAATAGATCTATGATATGTATAGCATGTTACACACCCTTCATGTCTGTCCTACTTCTGTCATTTACAAACTCTGTGAAACGAACAAGATAGATCATACAATTCAGCATATACATGCACAAGGGAGACCATCATGTATATAAACATGTCTTAGAATCATATTCTTCTACTTTTTCATTGCAATCTGATTTTTATGTCATTTTATTTCTTCGTAGAGACTGTATCTTCTTTAATCCTATTGAGGGCAACTAACCCTTCATAGTAATTATCTCTGACTTCTGTTTTCAATGATTTGTAGATAAATACTCCTCTTAAACTCTAAGATGATGTTCTCTCCCTCTTTTTCTTTTCAGCCCAAAATGTGTAGGGAAGTACACAGACTTGGTGTTTGTTAATAGGGTGAGTCAGTTTGTATTTTACCATGTTAGATACATTTGAAGTT
Organism: Canis aureus; assembly: GCF_053574225.1. Classification (NCBI taxonomy): domain Eukaryota; kingdom Metazoa; phylum Chordata; class Mammalia; order Carnivora; family Canidae; genus Canis; species Canis aureus. The sequence goes on from NC_135625.1 coordinate 65,218,005, forward strand.
GAGGGAAACCCATGCTAGGCATGTGGGTAGACTAATGTGCATAGCTCCCATTTCAAAAATGATACCTAAAGGCAGTCATTTAGTAAAATCTGAATAACTAAGGCAAAATCTTTCTCTTTTGCTCAGTGCCTCTAAACATATAAAAATAAAAAATACTGGGGTACCAGTATGGCTCAGTCAGTTAAGCTTCTGACTCCTGCTTTAGGATCAGGTCATGATCTCGAAGCCCTGAGATTGAGCCCCACATGGGGCTCTGCACTCTGTGGGGAATCTACTAGAAGATTCTCTCTTTACTCTCCCTTTGCCCTTTGCCCCATCCACTCTCTGTCAAATAAATAAATAGATCTTTAAAAAAATGAAAATATATTATACCCAAAGATACTGTTTGGAGCAGTGATTGAATATAAAGCATTACTGTAGAGATTATACTAATTTACATACCACGTCTCACTTTCATGTGGTAGACAGAATGATGTCCCCTGCCAAAGGAAAAAAAAAAAAAAAAAGATACCCATATCCTAATCCCTGCAACCTATAAACACATTATGTTACATGGCAAAAGAGACTTTGTAGATGTTATCAAGGGTATAGACCTTGAGATGAGGAGGTTGTCTAGTTTATCCAGGTAGGTTCAAAGGAATCACTTGAGTCCTTTAAAGTGAAGATCTGTTCTGGCAGTGGTCCAAGAATGATGAGATAAAGAAAGTGGAGGCAGGAGTAATCTTAAATCTGAGGACTCTATCTGCCATCATAGCTTTGAAGACAGAAGATGGCCAAAAGCTAGGGAAGAGGGCTATATCCAGAGGTTGGAAATAGTTTCTTCCATAGAATATACAGAAATGGAAATAGGTCTGCTGGCACCTTGGTTTCAGTCCAATGGAATTCACGCCAGACTTCTGAAGAAAATAAATTTGTATTGTTTTAAGCCGTAAAGTCTGTGGTAAATTTTTATCGCAGCAATAGAAAACTAATACACCATCAAAAACAGCATTCTGGAGTTTAAGTTTCTGCATGGATATACAAAGCTAAGAAGAAAGGAAATAGCAATACCTTTCCACTGTACTGTCTATACATCTAGGAACAGCTACCCAATTTTCTTATTAGCCCATAACGTAGGTCTCTGCAAATGAGAGGTAAAAAATATTTTATTTAGAAAAAAAATAACTATTGCCACAATTGAGATATTCCCCCCAATTTAAGGTTTAGTGTACCTACATTGGGAAATTAAGGTCTGATTTGGCAAGTTCATAGTGAGAGGCTAACTCTGATAGAATTGGGGGCTCCATATGAGCCAGGAGTAGTTGTATTTTAATCAGAAGACTGATCACTGTGCTACAATTAAGCAAGCCCGCTGAGTACTTGCCCCAACTCTGGTGTGTCAATTATGACAGTCAATTGACCTAAAAGTTCATATCTTCATTTGTTAATTCAAAGTATTATATTAAATGTTCTCTTAAGTTTCTTCCAAACCTGTATAGTTATAATTTCAATAAATTCATTAATTCTTTCAAAGATTATATATTAAGCAATTATTATAAATCAGGGCAGGAAAAGCAACAAAAGAGTCCCTGTACTGGAAGAAACAAAACACCAAAGCATTAAAATCCCTAAGTTTAGTTTGAGTTTGTGGTATATGCAATAAAGAAAATGAAAGTAAAGACGATGTTGTACCAAGATGATTGGAGGTGGGAATTATCCACCAATCCTAAGATGCCTTAGGGAAGGCATCTCTGAAGAGAAGATACTGTAATGAAACAGAGTATAATATGAGAAGTGCCCGTCCTTGGAAATGTTAGCAGAAGAACATTCCAGACTGAAGGAAGGATAAGCACAAAGGTTCTAGAATGAGACCATCTCTCAGATTCTAGGAACTAATGAATGCCTGGGTAAAGAATTAAGAACCAGCAAAAGAAATAGCAGTACAACCAGTTGTGAGGAAGAAACACATCGGAATTCATTTGAGAAAAGAGAAAAAGAGTAAAATAGTTATTTCAGAAAGTTAGGAAGACTGATATTGTCCAGCAGTGCTGAGTGATTGGAGTTTGTGTTCATACACTTAACATTAAACCTGCTGCCCATGTTGTGATTTTTCCCAAAAATTTACCAAGAGAGGATGGATAGGTTTCAAAAAATTGGGTTTTTGATTATGAAGGATGGTAGAGCAGAAAAGATGAGAGCATATATGAGGGTTAATAACTTGATAAACAGTGGAAGCTGAATGAGGAGATTGTCTTTTTTTTAATAAGCTTAGAAACTGCCATAACTAATCCCATCATAATTGAGTTTACTAGGATCTCTCTCTCTGACACACAGATGGGCATTGAGGATGATTTGCAATTTGTTTATTTACATTTTTGAGAACTGGCAGTGTCAACATTTAAACTTTGTTTTTTTAGTAATTTCTAGGGCTAAGTTGCAGAAAATTTATCAATAACTAATTAAGATTACTTATTATATGCCATAACCTCTTCTGGTGGCTGGATGTAGAATAGTATAGTAGAAAACTAAGGTGTTAGTCCAAGAGATTATTATCGTCTAGTAGGAGGAGTTGTATCATAAATAAGCACACATACATGAACAAAATAATTTAAGATTATGATCGTACCTTGAAGAAATCAAGCCAATAACAGAATATTATCAGACATAGTGGGGAACTAAGTTTAGGATGTGTGATCAAGAAGGGCCTCTTTGAGATCATAATAAACTATGTGGTGACAAGAGACAAGGGGAAGTGTTTTATAGATGAGAGACCCTGAAAAAAATGGCAACTTCATGAAATAGAAATCTCAAAAAAAAAAAAAAAATCAAGAAAATAAGATTAGGAATCAACTAAAGAACAAAGATACACCTGAGTAACTTATCTTAGAGTACAAGCATTCAAACATTATACAAACTCTTCCTGAAAATAACAGTTGTTTTACCAGGATAGAATATTCTTAATATCAAAACCAGATAGAGTCATTAGAGAGAAGAAAACCTAAACCCACGTTATACTTGACAAAATGCAAAAGTTTTGAACAAAATATAAGCAAACAGAATAAAGTAGTTTATGAAAAGTATTCTACTCTAGGACTAAGCTGTGTATAAATTTCATGTTGAAAGATATTTTAATATTAGGATAATCCATAAATGTAGTTGACACTAGCTTAAAAGAGAAGGCATGGTCACTTCAATAGATACATAAAATATATTTGATAAAATTTAATACCCATGTTTATAAAAATTTATGAGATTGAGAACAGAACTTTGGCTTGAAAAAAAGTAGTCACTTAAAATATATAAATACCATCACATATTTTAATTATTTAAAACTGGTGATGTGACAAGTGACTCATTAAAGTCACTTCTATTCAACTTTTCTTTTACTTGTATTTATTTATTTTTTTAACTTATATTTGACTTTTAAATAGAGATCCAAACCAGCATACTAAGAAATGATAATCAAATTAATGGAATAGAAATAGGGATAAAAGAAAATAAATTGTCACTACTTGCTGATAAAAATATTTATATAGAAAACTACTGAAGAAAATAGAGAAAAATATGAAAATAAGGTGGTAATAAAGTGATTTGATATAAAACTAATATTCAGTAGTTAATTGTATTTCCATATAACAGTAACAAATACCTAGAACCCGTAATTAAAGACACTGTAACTTAAAATAGTAGTAGCAATTCTAATAATTGTGGTAGGATTATAAATGAAAAAAAAAAAAACATATGAGACTACTTAAGGAAAAAATACTAAAAATCATTTACAACATAAAAAAGAACAAAGTAGGGCACCTGGGTGGCTCAGTGGTTGAGCATCTGCCTTTGGCTCAGGGCGTGATCCCAGAGTCCTGGGATCCAGTCCTACCATCAGGCTTCCCATGGGGAGCCTGCTTCTCGCTCTGCCTGTGTCTCTCATGAATAAGTAAAATCTTTAAAAAATTAAATAGACATGTATACAAGGCACATGAATAATTAAAAGTTGTCAAAAAAACAGCCTTTAAATTAACTTATAGAGGTAGTATACAAGTGAATTCTGTGATTCATGAAGGATAAGAGAGTACTAGGAACTGTCAGGATATCCATGAAAAAGCAAAAAAGAGGGGGATCCCTGGATGGCGCAGCGGTTTAGCGCCTGCCTTTGGCCCAGGGCGCGATCCTGGAGACCCGGGATCGAATCCCACATCGGGCTCCCGATGCATGGAGCCTGCTTCTCCCTCTGCCTGTGTCTCTGACTCTCTCTCTCTCTCTCTGTGACTATCATAAATAAATAAATTAATTTAAAAAGAAAAAGAAAAAAAGAGGAATGCATCCTCTGAATTGTGTGAGGACAATTGTGAGGATATTATTGAGGACAATTATGACTGTTGAAATTAAGATCTTGTGATACCAATGGATAAAGAATTTAACTGGGGAAGAGAACAAAAATCCATAAAAAAAAAGACTGAGCATTTGTTTGTTGACACCAAGATTTGCAGGGGGAAATGAAGAAAATGACTATTCATTAAATGGAGTTAGAAAAAAGGTATCATCAGGTAAATGAGATATACTACATATACCTCTCAATGTTAAAAGTAAAGTTCTAAAATTTTTAGTAGAATTACCTAGGAGAATCTTCTAGATTTGGAGTAAGGGAGAAACACCTTAAGGGAGACACAAGGCACTAACTATAAAAATTTGACACTTGTAACTTTAATGAACTTATTTTTTCTTATCAAAAGGCATCTTAATGTGAAATAATGATAAAAATGGCAGAAGACATGTTATGCATCAAACAAATGTTTAGCAACAAGAATACTTAGAGAACTATGAATAAGTAAAGCGATGCCAACCAATAGGGGGGATAATGGGCAATGAAGAAAAACAAGCATTTTACGGAGGAAAAAATGAATATAATGAACAGGAAAAATATATTCAACATTAAATGCAGTAGGAAAATGAAGGCCACATAAATAAATCAGATAATATTTTCATTTGTAATCAATAGGCAAAATTAAAAGTTTGATGATACAAAGTTTTGAAGATCATGTGGATTCACAAAGTAACTATTAATGGTAGAATGAAAGAAGAAACTTGAAAAGAAGTAAAGGAAGAGATTAAGAAGTCAAATTACATAAGACTTTGAATACTATGTAAAGAATTTGGATTTTATTCCAAATAGTAAGGAGGTATTCAGGTTGAGGTATTCCAGGAAAATAATTTAATTTTATAGAACTTATATATGATAGTTTGAGTTTATATAACAAGATATTTTTAACTCTTTGTTGAAATGTTATCTTATAATTGTATATGGATCATATATACATTTAACATTTTTTTGGTTCTAATATACTAAAAACTTCATTGTTGAAGTCACATATGATTGCATTCAGGTTTGTCCCGTGAAAATAATCCTTTAGTTAATAAGTACTAAAAAAATTCAAAATGTAACATTTGGATCTATTGACAGTTTATTTAAATTTATATTTATTCTTTGTATTCTATTTCTCTTAAGGTAGATAGAGCTATGTTGAGTATTTCCAGAGAAAAGTATAAACTATTAAACTATAGCTAGGAAGGGAATTTGCTTTAAAAGCTATTTTTTTTAATATTTTCACTTAGGAGGTTGTTATGAAGGACATAGTTTAAAAATGGATGGTATAGGTTAGAGTTGGCCACTATAAGAGATAACCATGAAATCTCAGTGGCTTTACAAAATAGAAGTTTATACTTCTCACTGGCTGAAGTTCCAGTTGATGGCAGCAAGGAAGGAGGGGAACACTCCTCTACACAATCATTTAGGGTATAAAAATCCTACCAGCTATAGTAGAAAGAGAGAGCATGGGGAGTCATGCTTGTAGGTTTTCATGGGCCAGGCATAGAAGTGGCACGTATCCCTTCTGCCTGCATCCTGTGACCAGAGCCCATTAAAAAGCCACCAATGCAAAAAAAAAAAAAAAAAAAAAAAGCCACCAATGCCACCACCAAACTCCCACATCCTGCTGGATACAAGGTGCTGGGGGCAAAGTTCTACATGTTCCTTCCCAGCAATGACCTCACCGTGTGCATAGATAGCCACAAACAGTGGCCAAGATTGATCTAATAGAAGTAGCACGAGACACTGCAAAACTGGGGAAAGTATAAGCATGGGATACTCTGGGCTGCATTTGATATAAGTTAGAAAGACAGAAGTCTGTCAGGGAAATGAATCTGGAAGCAGAGTAAAATGGTTTGGACTGGAAGAGGCAGGACGGCTCTGAGACCAGAGACAGGACAGAAGAGAAAATGCATGAGGGAAGTGAATGTGGCAAAATGAAGGGAGAAAAGGGAACCAGCAGCATCTTATCTATAAAACAAACAGTCCTTTCTTGTGGAAGGTGCATATCACACATATTTTAAGAATTAGAATTCACATGGACTTATTATAGATTTGGAAAAAAAAAAGATATTTTCTCATTCTTTAAACTTTTCTCTTTTTTATCAAAGTAAGCTCCACGCCCAACTTGGGGCTTGAACTCATGACCCTGCGATGAAGAGTCACACGGTCTACTGACTAAGCCAGCTAGCATCACTCCTTAAAACTTTTTAAAGACAAATGCCTGACAGCCTTTACCATATTTAGAAAATGTAAAACTGAATATCTTTAAGTACTCAGTAGTAAAGGTTTAAGAATATTAAAAGAAATATTTGCAAATTTATAAAACATCATTGATATTTACTAAAGAAGAGAGTTTAATGACACTGAGAATTAGTTCAACAGAAAGGTGATTTTTTTTAAGCAGGTAAGATACAAAGGAGTTTTGATGGAAGACATTTTACTTCATTAAGAAATTCATCAAATGCTCTTTTTACTATCTGAGTTGTCAGAATATCATCAAGGCTTTCATACGCAGTCCTTTTAGAAAATGTTATAAAATATTCTGAGGCAATTGTCTATAGAAGGATTTAAAGTTATAGATCAAATGTAGCTCTTTGTCATTACCGAAGCCTAATATACTCAAGAGTAACTTCCACATTAAACAGGAGAAAGAAGAACAAAAGTAAAATGCTTTGGCCAAGCAAAGCCTGTTAACTCTAAATAACCAGCAATGCACAGCTGTGATCCTACAGCCTATTAATTAATAAGGAAGAAAAATCAGTATTAAATATATCATTTTTCTTGGTAAATACTTTAGAGTACTTGTGTTAGTTGTTCTATTTTAAAATTACCTTTCTAACAAATTTTATTAGAGATGCTGGAGCAATTCTATTCCTTAAAGATGAAGTGTAGTCCTAGAACTCATCTTTTTCTAGAAAATAATAGCATCTTTCCTTTTATTGACCATACATGAATGAAGCACATTAGTTTCATATTTTTGAACATGGATATCAGATAACAGTCATCCTTCCATGTTATACTTTTCACGATTACTTCCTGTTCTTTGCTAAACTCTATTAACTGCCTTATATGGAATGTTACTAACTTTTTGAGGAGTATCTTTTTTGTGTCTATAGCATAGAATTGAAGAAATTTGCTGATCTTGAACTTTGCTTTCTTGGAGATATTTTTGTCTGCTCTGTCCTTAAACTTTATATAATAAAATAGGCTGCTTCTGTTTTACGGTCTTGTGATCCATCTTCGCTAGAATTTAGCATTCCATTTTCTGTATCACATAATAGAAGTAATTTTGGTGTTTGTAAAAGCAGTGTGCATTTGATACAGAATGGAAATAATTTAATCGTTCATATTTATTAGGATTTTTTAAAAAAACTATTCAATCAGTAACTATTAGACCTATCACAAGGGTGTTTAAAAATAAATGTGATAAATATAGAGGAGTTTTGAAAGTCATGAATGGTTCATTTGAATCCAGTTTTATCTCTGGAGTTTCTTGAAACTTGCAAGAATTTCTGTTAATGTGTTATCTAGCCATGGTTACTCTAGCTAGCCAGTAGCTTAGGACAGTGTGAATAAAGTTCAAACTCTAACAGAGGATAATGACTGCCAATATGTAAAAGCGATAAAAAGAAGAGAAACATTTAACTATGTCTTATCTAAATTAAAGCTGAAAAAAGTTCTTAAAATCTATTTTTTAATTTTATGTCAAAATTCCATCTTGGGTATTCTAATTCAAGTCACCAATAATTGAAAACCTAAGCAGAAATAGGCCCTAGCTGGCTAGCAGCTAAAAAGGAGATTAATCATAAATCAGGAATATCTTCAAGCAGCTCACAGTCTAGCAAAACCTATTTAAGATTCATAATTAGAAAGTTAAATTATACAGCAAATCTTAGACTTGGAAGGACTTTTTAATGCCATCCAGTACAGCCATTCTGTGATGCAGATGTCCGGGCTGGACTTCATTTTCATTACTTGTCTATCCAGTCTTGTCTATCTGCCAGGATTGTTCATTGGCATATTCAGCCAGTTTGTTAAATCAGTGTTATTTTTTGAGACAAGTTTAGTAAGATTTTAAAACTTTGCTCTCTCTCTCCCAATCCTTCTCATTCTGAAGCCTGGTGCAAGATGATCAATAGCACAGGCCTTGGGGGCAATCATATTTTAGTTACATTCCCTCCTCTGGCACCTGCTAACTCTGGACAGGCTCTATAATTTCCAAATGGAGATCATCACCTGAGCTGTAAAGTGGGCGTGTTAACCTCTGTCTCAGGGTATGCTGTGTTTCACTGTGGCTGGAATGAGGCACTTGATCAGTAAAGAAGTGGCTATCATAATTAGTTTTTATTCCTGTATTAAGCCAAACAGTCAATATCTGGTAGGCAGTAATAGTGATGCACTGTATCTACTATACAGTAAGGAGAATTTGTATGTGTTTTCTAAAAATGTAAACTTCTTGCTCATCACAGGAATGTCACCTATTGCAGGAAGCTAAAATAAGGATATTTTAATTATCTGCTAAATAATTATTAGCTGAAATAGCCACTAAACTTCCTGAAGGATGGCTTTAGGGATTCCTTCTACCTGCACAGCTCCTGCATTCTTCCCCTCAAAGACAAATATGAGCTGTTCAAGGATTCATGGGAATTACCTCAGTCCCACTTTCTCAGTACAAGAAGAGGGTAAATGTGCCTCTAGAGATTGGATCACTCTTAAGGCTACCACCTTGCTTCTGAGTTTTCTACTACCTGAGCCCTTTACTTTTTAACCAGCTGGATGTGGATTTCCTTTTGCTTGAAACCCAAGTGTCTAATACGATGCAGATTGGAAAAAATCTCAGAATTGAGGGTAAAGGTCCAGCTAACATATTTATAGAACATGTACAGTGTTCAAATTATAATGAAGGACTCCCTAAGGCACAAGCAGGACAAATAATAAAATGACTGAAGCAGACTAAAGATCTCCCTCAAAGGGAGTGGGAAGGAGTGGTATCAGTTACAAAATTCCAGCCACCCCTTACCTTGTAGAACTCAAAGTTGGGATAGCAATGGGTACACTAAGCACATTAAGGCACATTAGTTATAATCAGCACATTAGTGGGAGGAAGGAATGGAAGGAGAGAGGGAAGTGTGGCGGAAGCGACAGACCATAGTGTGAGAAGAAAGAAGAGGAGAGGGAGAGAGGGGAGGGTGTAGAAGAAGGGATCACAGTATCACAGTGAAATTGAATGAACTATCAATCACAAAAGTATTTTATCAAAGAAAATACATAATTGTAGAACTTAAAACTTCTAATTGCTCAAAATAAATTACAACAGAAATGTAAAATACTTAGAAGCGAATGATCTATATCTAAAACGTTGGTACCACTGAGAAATGTAGGTAATACCACCCATGTAAATACCATTTCTATAAAAGTAGCAATAGTATCTAAATGTAGTATTGAAAAAATAACACTAAAAAGGTTAAGTATAGACAGAAATATCTTATAAACCAGGAAGCCATCTGCAATGATTCTTACAGATGATGTTGTTGTCTGAAGTATTTTGACTAGGGAAAACAAAAGGGTAAAAGTTACATAAATATCAATCTTAAGTAAGGAACATAGCAATAAAATAAATTATATGAAAGTGAAAAGGAATAAATAATAAAAGTAAGAGGAGACATTAATTAAATGAGATGATTCACCATGATCAAGTGAGATTTATTCCAGGGATGCAAAACCGGTTCAATATTCACAATTCAATTAACGTTATATATCACATTAACAAGAGAAAGATAAAAATCATATGATCATCTCAGTAGAAGCAGAAAAAGCATTTGGCATCGTGCAACACCCATTTGTGATAAAAACTCTCAAAACAATAGGTTTGAAAATACCTCAACATAAATAAAGGCCATATATGAAAAAACCCATGCTGAACATCATACTCAATAGTGAAAAACAGAGTTTTAGGAACAAGACAGGAATGTCTACTCTCACCACTTTAATTTTTTTAATAATAAATTTATTTTTTATTGGTGTTTTATTTGCCAACATACAGAATAACACCCAGTGCTCATCCCGTCAAGTGCCCCCCTCAGTGCCCGCCACCCAGTCACTCCCACCCCCCGCCCTCCTCCCCTTCCACCACCTCTAGTTCGTTTCCCAGAGTTAGGAGTCTTCCATGTTCTATCTCCCTTTCTGATATTTCCTACCCATTTCTTCTCCCTTCCCTTCTATTCCCTTTCACTATTAACTGGAGGGTATTACGCTGAGTGAAATAAGTCAATCGGAGAAGGACAAACATTATATGGTCTCATTCACCACTTTAATTTAATATAGAACTAGAAGCCTCAGCAATCAGAGAAAACAGAGATAAATAAAAGGCATCTGAATTGGTAAGGAAGAATTAAAAGTTTTACTTGCAGATGCAAGTGAGATAGGTCTCTCTCTTTTTAAAGATTTTATTTATTTGAGAGGGAGTGCACACATACACACAGAAGCAGGGGGTGGGGAGGGGCAGAGAAAGGATGAAGCAGACTCCCCACTGAGTGGGATGCCCAATGTAGGGCTCGATCCCAGGACCCTAATATCGTGACCAGAGCAGAAGGCAGATGCTTAATTGACTGAGCCACTCAGGCACCCTGTGATATCTCTTTACATCTGCTAGAATAAATGAAGTAAAAAACACAAGAAATAACAAGTCTTGGTGAGGATGTGGAGAAAAGGAATCTTTGCACACTCTTGGAGAGTATGTGAAGTAGTGCAGCCATTGTGGCAAAGAGTATGGAGGTTCCTCAAAAAAGAAAGAAAAAAAAAAGAAATATCATATGATCCTGTAATTTCACTACTGAGCATTTACCCTAAGAAAAAGAAAACACTAATTTGAAAAAGATATATGCACCCCTATGTTTATTTCAGTATTAATTTATAGTAGCAAAGATGCAGAAGCCACCTAAGTGTTGATTGATAAATCAATGGATATAAAAGTGGTGTGTGTGTATGTACACAATGGAATATCATTAGCCATAAAAATAAATGAATTCTTGCCAATTTGCAACAACATAGATGGACCTAGAGGGTATAATGCTAAGTGAAGTAGGTGAGTCAGAGAAAGACAAATAACATATGATTTCACTCATATGTGGAATTTAAGAAACAAAACAAAGAAAAAAAGGAAACAAACAAAAAATACAGACTCTTAAATGTAGAGAGCAAACTGGTGACTGCCAGAGAGTAGGTAAGTGGGAGGCTAGGTGAAATAGGTGAGGAGGATTCAGAATACATTTATCTTGATGAGCACTGAGAAATGTATAGAACTGCTGAATCATCATATTGTACACCTGAAACTAACACCTGAAACTAACATAACACTATATTAATTATACTTGGATTTTAAAGAAATTAGATTTTAAGATACAAACACACATACAAAACAAAGCAAAAAAAATGAACATAAAAAAGGACAGAAGCAATAAAATAAATCCTTTGAAATTAGAGAAGAAAAGAAAAAAAGAAAAAAAAGAGAAAGTAGAGAAGAATAAATAATAAAGAGGAAATGTGAATTATAAAAGATGATTAAAAGACCAAAAGCAAGTTCTTTCAAAACGCCAATTTAGACAGCTCATATATTCACTAATAGACATAACATCTTTGGATATAGATTTGACATTACCTAGTCAAGTTGAACATGCACAAATCTGCAAATAAGCAATTCCACTTTAGGTATGTACTCTAGAGAAATCCTTGCAAAGGGGAAAAGAAAACCTGTACAAAATATTCATATTTAACATTGTTCAGTATTATGCTAAATGATTCAGAGAAAGACAAGTACTGTATATGATATATGTGGAACCTACGAAAGCCAAATTTGTAAAAGCAAAATAAAATAGTGGTTAGCAGGAGATGAGGATTCAGAGCATAGGACAAATGTTGTTTAAGAATACACTTGTATCCTTATAATGAGTAGTGATTAAGCCCTAGAGACCTGTTCAATGGTGTAGTGAATATAAACAACAATACTGTATTATAATTCATGAAACTTGCTGAGAAACTAGAACCTAATAATTCTAATGACGAAAAAGAAAGGATCATTATGTAACGTGACAGAGGTGCTAATTATCTGCACAGTGGCAAACATATTACAATATGTAAATGTGCCAAATTAACATTTTGTACACCTTAAATTTGCACAGTGTTATATGCAAGATACACTTCAGTATTCGTGTTCATAATAGCAAACCTTTGGAACAACCAAAATTTAAATATTTAAATTACACAGCACACTGATGAACTGTGCTGTATAAATTGTGGAATAAAAATGTAATGAAATGTTATTCAGTGGTAACACTGAATTGACCACAACTACAAACAGATATATGAATATAAAATAGTTTTTGTTGATATGAAAAACATTTGTAAAAAAAATTGTTATTGAAACTATTTTGAAAGAAAAAGGAAGGGAAAGCATACATTTTAGAATAGTTGTTAATTTAGGATGAGGAGAATGGAAAGGGAAGGAGACACAAGTAAGACTGTTCTTAATGATAATATTTGAATTATGTTGAGTGATACATTCAAAGGTGCTTATCTGCCTGTATGCTTTATAACCTATGTTACGTAAATCTTTTTGTGTATTTCAAATATTATATGATGCATTATTTTTAATGATATGGAAGATCCTTTGTAGCTTACATCTTATATAAATTATCTCATTTACTTTGCAATAAATTTTTGAGGTAGCTACTGTTGCCCTAACTTTAAAAGTGAGGAAGCTGAGATTTAAACTAAGAAACAGCTAGAGGGTGAAAGGGTGGGCTCTGGTCACTGTTTTGTAGCTCCAGAGCCCTTTATTTATCATACTGCCTCTTCCTACTCGACACTTCACAGAGGGAAGACCAAAGTTGCACACCTTTCCTCCAATATGGAGTGAAAAGTGTGTGTGAACTACCATGGGAAATTCAAAGGAGACCCAGCAGAATGGAAAAAAAAAATCTGCAGAAATAGGCATTTGAACTGAGTATTAAAAGGTGGTTAGAAGGTAGAAAAGGTATTTCAGCCACTGAAAACCATCTATGTGAAGACAGGAAGAGAAAGAAGCACCCGGAGGGTATGAGAATAGTGTGTGACATTGGGTGGGGCAGAAACAGGGAAAAGTGAAGGGTGGTGGAACTGCAGTTGTTGGGCATATAGGTTTTATTCAGATTTTAAAAAACAGCAAGTGGGACGCCTGGATGGCTCTGCAGTTTAGCAGCTGCCTTTGGCTCAGGTCCTGATTCCAGGATCTGGGATCCAGTTCTGCATTGGGCTTCTGCATCAGGCTCCTTGCAGGGAACCTGCTTCTCCCTCTGCCTATGTCTCTGCCTCTCTCTCTCTCTCTCTCTCATGAATAAATAAATAAAATCTTTAAAAAACAGCAAGTGATCATTTCTCCCCTTTAAAGCAATTTAACAAAAACTTGGGTCTTCCTGTCTTCAGTGTCACTGTCTTCAGTGACTTTTCTACTGACCTCTTAAGTGAATGAGAAGCCTCTTTTCTAGAGAGTCAGGCTCACCAAGTATGAAAAATGTAAAAAAACATCATTACTGCCTTTAGTCTTACTGGATGCAGTAAAAGCTGTTAAAGAGTGAAGTTCATAGTAGTAAATACCTACATTTAAGAAATAAGAAAGATCTCAAACAACTGAACTATACACCTTAAGAGTAGAAAAATAACAAACTAAGCCCAATGATAGTAAAAGATAGGAAGTAAATATTAGAGCAGAAATAAATACAGTAGAGAACAGGAAAATAGTAGAAAACATTAAAAACTAGGAGTTTTTTTTTTTAAATGATAGGCAAAATTAACAGACTTTTAATGAGAATAACCAAGAAGATGCGAGGACCCAAATTAACAAAATTGTAAGTTAAAAAGATGACATTATGACTGATACCACAGAAATACAATGGATCATAAGAGGTGACTATGAACCACTATACATTAACAAACCAGACAACCTAGAAGAAATGAAATTCTTAGAAACATACACCCTAGCTAGACTATCTCAAAAAGAAATAGAAAATCTGAACAGACCAATTACTATTAATGAGATTGAATCAGTAATCAAAAATCTCCCAACACAGAAAAGTCCAGGACCAGGACTGGTGAAGTTTACCAAAATTTAAAGAATGGAAAAAAAAATTTAAAGAATGACAGTCTTTCTTAAACTTTTCCAAAATATTGAAGAGAAAAGAACACTCTCAAACCCATTTTATGATGTCAGCCTTATCATAATACCAAAGAAGATAGCTGCAAAAGCTGAAGAAAACAGAAAATTAAAGACTAATATCCCTGATGAATATAGACGAAAAAAAAATTGAAGACTATTTATCCATGAGAGACACAGAGAGAGAGGCAGAGACATAGGCAGATGGAGAAGCAGGCTTCCTGCAAGGAGCCCAATCCAGGACCTCGGAATCACGCCCTGAGCTGAAGGCAGATGCTCAACTCCTGAGCCACCCAGGCATCCCTAGATGAAAAAAATTTTAATAAAGTATTAGCAAAATGAATTCAGTAGCATATTTAGGAAGACCATTTGTTAAGATTAAATGGGATTTATCTCTGGGATACAAGAGTGGTTTAAAAAATCAATTTGATACATCACATTAATAAAATGAAAGGAAAAAAGATCATATGATCATCTCACTCAATAGTCACAAAAAAGCATTTGATGCAATTCAACATCTATTCATGACTAAAAAACAAAGAGACCAAAAAATTCAACCCCTTAATTAGCTACAGAAGGAACATACCTCAACAGAATAAAGTTCATATATGACAAGCCCACTGCTAACATCATGCTCAGTGGTGAAAGTTTGAAAGTTTTTAGGATCAGGGACAAAATATGGGTGCCAACTCTCACCACTCCTATTCAGTACAATATGAGAATTCATAGCCAGAGTAATCAGGCAACAGAATAAAACAAAAAACTTTAAAATTGTATAGGAATAAGTATCTAATTGCAGATGAGATGATTATATGTATAGAAAATCCTAAGGGCTCCATCAAAAAACGGTCAGGCCTGATCCACAAATCAGTAAAGTTGTAGGATACAAAATTAACATACAAAAATCAGCATTTCTTTACACTAACAACAATTTATATGAAAAAGAAATAAAGAATAATTCAATTTGCAAAGCATCAAAAACGAAAAAAATAATAATTAAGGATAAATTTAACTGAGGAGGTGAAAGATCTCATAAAACTGAAGGCCACAAGAAATTTGATAAAATAAATCAAAGAGGACAGAAATAAATAGAAAGGTATCTCATGTTCATGGACTGGAAGAATCAACATTGTTAAAATAGCCATACTACCCAAAGCTGTCTATAAAATCCAGTGCAATCTCTAGCAAGATTCCAATAGCATTTTTTTTTAGAGAAGTAGAAAAAACAATCCTAAAATGTATGCGGAACAACAAAAGACTCCAAATAGTCAAAGCAATTCTGAGATAGAAGAATAATGTGGGAGGTATCGCACGTCCTGATTTCAAACTATATTGTAAAGCTATAGTAATCAAAATACTATGGTACTGGTATAAAAACACACATGGACCAATAGAACAGAAAGGAGAGCCCAGAAGTAAATCCATGCATTTACCAAAAAAGCCAAGAATACCCAAAGGTGAAAATACAGTATGTTCTATAAATAGTACTGGAAAAATTGGATATTCACATGTAAAAGAATGAAACTAGGGCAGCCCGGGTGGCTCAGCGATTTAGCGCTGCCTTCAGCCCAGGGCCTGATCCTGGAGTCCCAGGATCGAGTCCCACATCAGGCTTCTTACATGGAGCCTGCTTCTCCCTCTGCCTGTGTCTCTGCCTCCCTCTCTCTCTCTCCCTCTCTGTGTCTCTCATAAATAAATGCAATCTTAAAAAAAAAAAAAAGAATGAAATTAGACCTTTGTCTTATACCACTCACAAGAATTAACTTGAAAACTTAAATGTAAGACTTGAAATCATGACACTGGATGAAAACAGGAAAAAGGCTCCTTGACTGAAAGCACAAGCAAGAAAATAAAATATAAACAAGTAGGACTATATCAAACTGCAAAAATTCTACACAGAGAAAGAACCAGTTAACAAAATGAAAAGCTGCTTAATTAACCTATAGAATGAGAAAAATATTTGCAAATCATAATGTCTGATAAGGGGTTAATACCCAAAATAACTTACATAACACCAAAGTAAAAAAGCAACAACAACAAAAAATCAATAATCTAATTAAAACTGAGCAAAGGACCTGAGAATGTCTATTTTTCCAAAGAAAAAATACAAATGGTCAATAGGCACATGAAAAGATGATGAGCATCACTAATTATTAGGGAAATGCAAATCAAAACTTCAATGAAGATATCACCACACATCTGTTAGAATATCTAGCATCGAAAAGAAAAGATAAAAAATTTTGGCAAAGTTGAAGAGAGAAAGGAGCACTTGGGCACTGTTGGTGGGGTTGTAAACTGGTACAGCCACTACAAAAAGAGAATGGGGGTTCCTCAAAAAATTAAAAATAGAACTATCATATGATCCATCAATTCTTCTGGGAATATAACTGAAGAAAATGAAAACACTATAAAGAGATGTCTGCACTCCCCGGATTCATAGCTGCATTACTTACAGTAACAAAGACCGGGAAACAACCTAAGTGTCCACCCAAAGATGAATGGATAAGAAAATGTGGCATATATATGCAATGGGATATTATTTAGCCACAAAAAAGGGGAAGAAATCCTGCCATTTGTGACAAAATAAATGAAACTTGCAAGCATCATGCTAAATGAAATAAATCAGAAAAGACAAATACTATATGATCTCAATTATATGCAGAACCTAAAAACAAAACAAACAGCAGCAAACTCAGAGAAAAAGAGGTCCTGTTTGTGGTGACCTGACGCGGGTACAGGGAGAAGGAATTGGATAAAGATGGTCAAAAGTACATACTTTAAAAAAAAAAAAAAGGACATACTTTTAGTTAGAAAGTGCATAAATGCTAGAGATAAAAGAAACAACACGATGGCTGTAGTTAACACTGCTGTATGGTATATTTAAAAATATTGAGAATAAATCCTAAAGTTCCCATTGCAAAGAAAAATATCTTTTTGAATCTATAGGAGATGATGGATATTAACTAAACTTTCATAGTGATTATTTCACAATATAGGTAAGTCAGAGCATCATGCTGTATACTTTAAACTTATAAAGTAAAAAAAAAAAACTTATAAAGTGTTCCAAAAATAAATAAATAAATAAAGTTATAAAATGCCGTATGTCTATTACATCTCCTTAAAACTGGAAAAAACGTTTAAAATATTAAGATTATTTTCCTTCCCTATACATCTTGCATTGTAAAGGCAAAGGACTGACAGAATGAAAAATAAGTTAGTCATAGATTCTGGGAAAGTCTTGATTTCCTTTCCCCTCAAATTGAACTTCACTAAGGTAATTGGTTGATCTTTGTAAATAAAACGGAATAGCACAGCCTGGAAACTATACTAGAGAGTTAAGTAGGGATAAACAATTGGTGACAAGGATTGTGGTCCTAGTTGAGGTTATATGGTATCAATTTATAATGCAGCCAATCTTCATTTGTGCCCTCGTCTCTCAAGAATTAGAGTAGAAGTGCATAAAATACAGAATGGATGGTGCGATTTTTTTCTGGCTTGGAAAATGGCGTAGCCTGTTCAACAGAAAGTCTAAAAAGAGAAGGAATCTGTGGTTTGTAATTTTTCAAGGAGCCTCCATACTGTTTTCTATAGTGGCTGTACCAATTTATAATCCCCCCAAAAGTGTACCAGGGTTTCCTTTTCTGTTATGTCTTCACCAGCATTTTTTATGTCTTATCTTTTTGATGATGACCATTGTAACAGTTGTGAAGTGATGTCTTATTGTGGTCTTGATTTGCATTTCCTTAAATGATTAGAGGGGTTGAGCACCTTTTCATGTATCTGTTGGCCATTCATAGGTCTTTCTCGGTAAATTGTCTATTCAGGTCTTCTGCCCATTTTTAAATTGGGTTGTTATTTTCAGTTTAGTTGTATGCATACTTTATATATTTTCTCTATTAACTTTTTATCAGATATACGATTTGCAAAAACTTTCTCTCATTTTGTAAGTTGCCTTTTCATTTTGTCACTGATTTCCTTTGCCCTTTTTAGGTTGATGTAATCCCACTTATTTTTATTTTTGTTGCTTGTGCTTTGGGTATCTTATTAAAAAGAATCCTTACCAAGACCCACGTTAAGGAGCCGTATTCCTGTGGTTTCTTGTAGGTGTTTTATGGCTTCCAGTCTTAACATTTAAAATCTTTAATCTATTTTGAGTTAATTTTTCTGAGTGACATAAGCTAGGGATCTAGATTCATTCCTTTTATGTGGATATGTAGTTTTCCCAGCACCATTTATTGAAGAAACAGTCTTTTCTCCATGGCGTTTCCTTGGCTTCCTTGTCAAATATTAGTTGACATTATATACATGAGTCTATTTTTGCGCTCTTGCAAGTCATTCATTTTTTTTAAATAAATCAAAAGCAACCTAAAAAAAAAAAAAAAGGATTCTGTACTTCTAGTTTCATTAACACCCTGACCTGAGAAATCAACCCCTTGCCTTTGACAAGAAGATGGAATATTTCATGGACACTCTCCTCTCCCAAACTCCTCCTTTAGAAGGGGCCTCTGGGTATAAGGGAGTATTATTCTGGAGGACTTGTGGCCTCTGGCCCCACTTTGTTCCCACATTACCTACCAATACCAGCCAAAGTGTGGTACAAAGGGGAGAACATTCAGGTGGCAAAACACAGCTCAACAGACTGGATCACCTCTTTCTAGAATTGGGGCAGGCCCCATTCCCACTAGCACCTTTTAGCGAGTGCATCCTTTTAGTGGTACATCAGGTTGTGTAAGCTGGGTCAGGAGCACATACTGATAGGAAGCTCAGCAAGTCAGGGGGCCAAGGGTACAGGACAACCAAAAATTGCAGTTGAGAAAGTTTAGGGGAAAAAACCTAAAGATTTCAGAAATGTTGATTTCATTGGCGGTGAATTTTTTTGTTATACTTTTTTTTTAAAAAATATTTTTAAGGTTTTATTTATTCATGAGAGACACATTGAGAGAGAGGCAGAGACACAAGCCAAGGGAGATGTAGGCTCCCCACGAAGAGCCTGAGATGGGACTCGATCCCAGGACTCCGGGATCACGCTCTGAGCTGAAGGCAGATGATCAACCACTGAACTACCCAGGCACCCCTACTTCTGTTCTTCTAAATGGGATAATTTGAGGTACAGCCACATAAATGGACTACCAAGAAAGGCCTGAGGAAAAGTCTTTGAGAGTTCAAACAAGGGAGTAGAACCCTAATAGGAACGAAGCTGTGTTAAGGGACAAGGCAACCTCCTCCTTCTGACAGGGGCTAGGAGAAGGACTGATGGGGTGCGGGGGGGGCACCTAGAAAGTGAGTCACTTTCACTGAGAAGGGTTTTGAGAAAATAGGGTAGTACTGTTTGAGAAAGTCGAGTTTCATTTGGTTAAGGCTTTGAGTGGAGGTAAATGCCCTGAGAACAATACAGAAAATTTAAGGGAGTTTGATTTTAGAAAGGGACTCCAGGAGAGAGAGACTCAGGGGTTTCTGGATGTGTGTCCCCAGGAGAAGCCAGCACCCAGGGCAGGATGTGGGTCATAGAAGGAATGCAGACACACAAGAGGACAGCAGCTCAGAGGTCTGGGGCCTGCCTGGCAAGGAGGGGATTATGCTTAGTTTACAATACACTTCAGATTCACGTATTATATTATTTGGTAGATAATAGGAAGGAGAAATTACTGATAGGAGAGGGAGAGCTATGAAATTGAGGAGTTCCACGTAGCTAACAAGAATTATGGGGTGAATTATCCCTCTCATGCCCGAGAGAATGTACCAGATTGTGCTTCTGCAAACGCCGAATCCTAGTTGACATTAAGGCTGAAGCTCGTAGTGGAAGATTTCGTTGTGTTCTGTTTTTTTTTTTTTTTTTTTTTTTTTTCAACTTGTTTCTCAGACAAGAAAGTAATAGGAAAAAGGGAAGTTCGGGATGTATAGGTATTTTTAAATGGAAGAGGAAGTCCCTGGAACTCACATGAGATTAGGTAATCAGAAGAACAAAAAGCAACTGAAATATGTTGTAGGGTTTGGGTCTTGGGAATGGAGAAGAGGAGTTGGATGTGACAGCAGTTAGAAAAATAACTGAAAAATTGAAAAACTCTGAATAATAATTTTAGAAAGCATTCCTTTTAAAATCGCATTAATGATTCTCTTTTAGAAGATAGCAATACAAAAATCACCTGAAGTTTTATTTTGCCTATGAAAGTAGTCCCAAAGCTCCACAATGATTAAAAAACACTTTCTATAGACCCTCAAGTGACCTGATTTGAGCTGCATCCCGTGGCTTTGTAGAAGGAACATTGAATACTTGACAACTGTGAGGACTTACCTTTTTTCCTTTTAGTATCACACTGAATATGGCATTTCTGACAGATGCTTTAGGTGAAATCTCTCTCCTACACAAATAAAAGCCAAGAAATAAATAGAAAAATCTAGAGAACAGAGTTTTTACATTTTCCACCACTAGGGGAATAAAACTGAAAAACAAGGCTGATATTTGATTTTCCTGCTACATGTGCAAATAATCGTATTACAGAAAATAGTAATATTATGTTTTACTTCTTTCCACACTGCATCCACAGGACAAAGAACATGATAGCCCTCCAATTTTAAAAGGAATGCTTTCTAATCAATCTATAGAAATGGCATGGAAAATTATATATAGAACATTACCTTGAAGAAAAAGAAAAGAAAGAAAATTACTGTGAAAGTTGCATGCATGAAGCCTGTAACACCGACCAGATTCCACGTGCAAACAAGGGTAATGCTGTAGCCTTCCAAAGTCCGCAGAGCAAGTGCCGCAAAACTCAACAGCTGCCACACAACCAAATCTTGGTGAAATACATGGATAATCAACCCGTGTATTTAGATAAAATATAACTATGCAAATCTCTAAGTATAAATGTATACACAGCTGAATGCACATTTATTAACATCAATTGGAAAAATTTTTGAAAGTTAATCATTTTGAGAAATATTTCAGAAAACTGACAAAATTTTAAATGTCCTCTCTGCTCTGGAACTTCCAGTCTTTGCTCAAATTCTACCACTCATTGAAGATAGTCCCTGGCTGCCAGAAGTATCTGTATCCCAAAAATATTCAATCCACTGTCAGACATATCATCTATCACATATAGAGCTATGTGAATCTATTGTAGTGTCCTAGAAATAAAAAGAACATTTTCATTTTGGCCATTCATTATGGCTCAGGAAAGAAGAGGAACATTAGTCTTCCTATTAAATCATGGTATAAAACAACTTAAAGGAGTCATTTCTTATATAATTGATTATTTCACTTAATTGGCCTAGGAAGGGACGCCTGGGTGGCTCAGCTGTTGGATGCCTGCCTTTGGCTCAGGCGTGATCCAGGGATCCAGGATCAAGTCCCACATCGGGCTCCCTGCGAGGAGCCAGCTTCTCCCTCTGCCTGTGTCTCTCATGAATAAAGAAATAAATCTTTAAAAAAAATTGTTTTAAGGTCTAGGATAAATTCTTGGAAAGCTGGTGTACAAATATCAAATAAACATGCTTTCTTGATGTACTCATAGGGCAAAATAGGAACATCTTTAATATGGCTTTCTATCTTGTGTCACTAGAGCTTTGTTACAAAACAAAGTTTCTCTGTGAATAGAGTGTATTACAATATTCTGATTAAGAGAATGTCAAAGTAGGAAATTTTTATCAGTTGTTCTTTAGGTCACTATCACATATTACCTGCACATAATTTCCATAGCAGTGAACAGTGACTGTGATAGCATCATAGTGGTGTTGGACTGAGGGCTGGACGTATTGGTATACATTCTAGTCATGATGATTCTTAACAACAACAACAAAAAAATTGACTATAATCAGTTTGTATAAATCACAAGTGCTGATGTGCCCATCACCTTGTCAGCTAGTTTGCAGCATTCAGTTGGCTGGCAAACTGGAGAATTTATGAAGCATTAAACTATGTCACCATTAGCTAGATTAAATTCACTGTAACATTATACTTACATAAAGTGCTTTGTGAAAGAGATATGAAAAATGTTAACTGAACTGATCTCAGAAGACAGAAAAATGATTGTGATATAATACTTGAGCTGAATATTATCAGTTTTCTGGAGTAAGCCCATTATGGTTTCCAAAGGACTAAATTCAAATGATGAGAAGAAAAAAAAAAATCAGGACTCTATAACCTGGAAGATTTAAAGACATACAAATCAGATGCAATGTTCTAGATGAGAAAGAAACAGGAGGGGGGAAAGGGAGATATAAAATGACTCACTCTGAACCTTCTGGAACCAACGAGTCAGGATGGGGGAGGTCCAGGGAGATTACTGAGGTTACTGGGAAATCATCCTTTATCGATTTTATAGTTAAAAACCAATGTCTGGAGAAGGTTAAGTGTCTAGCTCAAGGCAGCCAGAAAGTGACAGGCACCCTAACTCGTAATACAGTGTATTTCCAAATTAAATTCAATTCAGGGAATAAACTAAAGACCAATTCCCATAAAATTTTCATTAAAATTAGTTAACTACTAACTACTATACAAACTGAAATCCTGAAGTTTAAGAAAGGGGGGCGGTGCGGTAGGGAGTCCTGTGTAGAGGCAAAGTCCTGGGCTTGGCAGGCTTAGCTCACAGAATCCACGAACTCAGAGACACAGGAATTTACGTAAGCTGTGGACTATCCTTCCAGTGGATTGTGGAGAGAGGCACAGTTTTAGTGCAGGAGACAGTCATGTCTTAACTCTCCAGCAACTCAATGTCCTGGAAGTTTATCTGGTCTTTATGGAAGATGTTTATATATAAAATAGTGAAAAATATCATTTCTGGAGGGGAATAGAACAATCCAGTTAACTCCAGGTCTTCTGTTTCTTATTTTATTTTATTATTTTATTTTATTTTATTTTATTTTATTTTATTTTATTATTTTATTATTTTATTTTATTTTATTTTATTTTATTTATTTATTTTTTTTTTTGTTTTTAGATTTCTAGCCAGCTCAGAAGAGCTCTGGGTCCCCAAACCCTTCAGAAATTGACAATTTGCCAAATCTTACACACGTCTTAGCCCCACATAACACTGCAACTGATAGAAAATTATCTTGTAAACACGATAATTACATGGACATGCTGTTTATTAAAAAGCAAAACTGATTCTGTTCTTGCTTGTTAGTGAGTTAGGCTGAGGAGAAGGTGTGCCAGCATTTTCGGGGGTGGTACAGAGATACATGTTGTTGGAGGTCTAAACATGATTTTAATGTACAAACATAATAATTTGCAAATGACCCACAATGAGATTTTGTTTTATATGTATGTATCAAGAAGGAAATATTTAATTAGAAAAAAAAATAGAACTGAATAGTATGGGTTATTTGATCTCAACTACCTTTCTCTAAACTAGTCCTGCTCTGGCTGGTAGTTTCCCCCGGGGCTTGGTGACATTCTACTCTACCTTCTGGTGGAACCCCAGTTTGGCTTTCATTCCCCACATATCCATTCGTCTAGTCTCTGGAGAAGAAATGGCCTTTGTCTTTTTCAGGACCACTCCTTTTCTTTGCATCTTTTATCCTAGGTCACAGCCCGATGAACATTTGATTATATGTACTTCCCCCTGAAAGTTTCACTCCTCTTCTCATGTTCTAATCCAGCAGAGCCTGGTAGGGTCTCTAACCCCCAAAGCATTATCATCACCTGGGAACTTGGTGGAAATACAGATCTTCTGGCCTCACCGCAGACCTTCTGAATCAGAAACCCTGGGGTAGAGCCCAGGAATCTGTGTTTTAACCAGCCCTCGGGATGGTCCTGAAGCAGGCCAGCTTTGAGAACCACAGTTCTAGGATATTCCACCTTTTAAAGAATCACACCACAGCCCTGGGCTTCCCTTCTCTGAACCATCAAGTTCCTCAGAGTTCTTATTTTCCCTTCCCTTACTATACCTGCATTTCAACCAACCAGTTGAATCCGCGTCATTTTGCATCTTGAGGAATTACATGTTTGGGTTGATTTTAGGTCTGCCAAGTAATTACTCATGGAAGCTGGGAATGTAGTTGTGATTTGTGGACTGCTAGATTCTTTTCTCTTGCTCTACTTGACTTCCGTGGACCCATCCCACTGATCTGACTTAGAACTTGTCCAGAGCAGTAAAGTAATACTTTGTACAGAAATGCTGTTTTCTCAGTCTACCAAACACATCATCAGGAATCTTGGGAAAGTGCTGAGAAGTGATAGCAGCTGAGCGGCCTGAGTTGAGAACATGGCTCCTTCACTGTGTGAAAGTAAAAAAAAAAAAAAAAAAAAAAAAAAAAAAAAAAATATATATATATATATATATATATATATATATATATATACTAAGATGCTGATTCCTCAGAATATACAAGGTTATTCATGTGTTTTTTTTTCTCTTTGAAATGTTGCAAAATCCAGAGAAGTACGTTTAATCCCAGTTTTTTATTTTTATTTTTTTTAAAGATTTTATTTATTTATTCATGAGAGAGAGGGGTGGGGCAGGCAGAGGGAGAAGCAGGCTCCATGCAGGGAGCCTGATGTGGGACTCAATCCTGGGACTACAGCATCATGCCGTGGGCTGAAGGCAGCCACTAAACCGCTGAGCCACCCAGGGATCCTAATCCCAGTTTTTTAAACAAAGAGGCTCAAGTTTCAAGCTGCTAAGGAACTTGTCCAAGTTACAATCCCTAAAAGTTGGCAGGAGCTGGATTTCAAACCAAGGTCTAAGTCCATAGAACAGGCCGCTACTGATTGATACCTGCTGGGAAGAGCTGTTGGGTGGATTCATCCATTTGCCTATTTGTTAGCTTGTTTAAAATTTTTTGTGGACTCTGCTTTCTGGGAGACACCGGGCTACATGCTGACAATGCAGAGCAGACAGACAGGGTCCTCAAGGACTCTCATTCCAGGGGAGAGACAGAAAACTAAACCATTTCAGCTGGTTCCTGTAAGAGTCATGGCTTAAAGACACCCAAGGTCCCAAGGGAACATGGAGATTGTGCTGGGCATGAAGTTGGGGTGAGGCATTTATGGAACCCCTCTTAGGGGCAGGACATTCTAATTTTGACAGAGGAACAAGGGTCAGCCAGGAAACACCACAGGGAGAGAACAAAGGGAAGGACAGTTTAGGCAAATGGAATTGCATATGCAAAGGGAAAGAGGCCTGGTAGAGCTTGCCATACTCAACACACTTCAGCTTTGTATGGCTGAAGGAGAGGTGAATGGAGAAATGGGCAAGAGCAGAGTCAAGACCACAATAGGGACCTCATGCCCTGGTAAGGTTGGAACCTATGTAGAAGGCTGGTGGGGGGAGCGGGGGTAAAGGGAGACTGGGAATAATCTTAAACAAGGGAATGATTATTTACCAAGATGGTGCTGTTGTTAGTGTGGAGAATGGATTTAAAACCTGGAAGAAATGAGTGCCCAGGACCATCCTGTATTCTGCTGTTTCAAGAGCCAGCTTTCTGAATTCTAATTGTAATGGGCTAAATTGCATCACCCCAAAATTCCTATTGGAGGAAGGTTGAGCTGGCCTCATCCCTCATACCTCAGGACTGTATTTGAAAATAGGATCTTTAAAGAGGTAGTTAGGGCAGCTCTGGTGGCTCAGTGGGTTAGTGCCGCCTTCAGCCCAGGGCATAATCCTGGAGACCTGGGATCAAGTCCCACATCAGGTTCCCTGCATGGAGCCTGCTTCTCCCTCTGCCTGTGTCTTGCCTCTCTTTCTCTCTGTGTTTCTCATGAATAAATAAATAAAATCTTAAAAAAAAAATAAAGAGGTAGTTAAATTAAAATGAGGTCATATGGGTTGGCCCTAATCCGGTAAGGCTGGAGTCCTTCCAAAGAAAGATGAAGACAGCACACAGAGGGAAGACCATGCGAAGACACAGGGAGAAGACAGCAATCTACAAGCCAAGGAGAGAGACTTCAGAAGAAATCAACCCTGGTGACACCTTCATCTCAGATTTCTCACCTCAAGAATTACAAGAAAATAATCTTTTGTTGTCTAAGCCACCTGATCTGTGGTACTTCACTATGGGACCCCAAGTAAACTAATGCATTAATTTTAAATCTCCCATATTTCAGCTATGAATTAAAATTAAGACAACTGTGTGCTAGGAAATTCTTCTATAGATAACATTAGGCCCACAAAGCAAATGTGTGCTGAATTTGCCAGAAGTCAGAGGTTAGCTAGGAATGGTAATCCCAGGGTCATATTTTCTTTTTATACCACGGTAAGGGGAATGAAGAGCGACAACAAAGACTTTCCACCTTTGCCACAGACCTGTCTGGAGGATTAATTAATATAATAGGACAAAAAGGCTTAGGATGAAGGACACTGCGTCAAATCCAATGTAATCTTCAGTCAAATCGCGTTGGAGTAGAGAGTGCAAATATGCGCCCCTGCCTGAATCCCAAGGAATAAAACTCCTCTGAAGCACTTCTGATAGTCTTTCATGCCCACTTGAGAATCGGTCACCCAGAACGAGTCATCCCTACAGCTACCAGCAATTGCAGCTTCCTCTGCCACTTTCTGCAGCATCACAAATTACAGAAGGGAAAAGGCATGAAAGAGCAACAACTGGATGATGTGGAGAATATACAGCTAGAAGGATGCCAGAAAGTGTCATTGCCAGGATCAAGAGACTCAGTGGAGTATAGGGTGCAAGGCTCGTCTCATGGTTTCTTGTAGATAATCTCTTCATTATCAATATTATTAGTGTACAGAGAAGCAAGGGAGGAAATGGTCAAGAAAGCAGTGTTTTACTCCTCATCTAACCTGCTTTTGGTAAACCAATCAAGCATCAGGTTTAAGAATGAATGTCCAATAGTACTCTTCAGGAAGTGGAAAATATGGTGTGATCAAGCGATTTTTGTAGTGCATGTATTTTGTTTTACTCTTTCAACATTAAAGTATAATGATTGAGAATATTATAACACTCACCTTAATATTGCCCTATTTGTTTCTAAAATAGTTTTATTAAGTATATGTGGCTTGTGAAATTGTTAAAGTAATTTAGTACAGCTGACCCTTAAACAATGCAGGGGTCAGAGGCACCAACCTCTTAGTTGAAAATCCACGTAAAACTTTTGACTGCCCCAAAACTTAACTAATTAGCCTGCTGTACACCAGGCTTACTGATAACGTAAACCCTCAACCAACCCAGATATTATATGTTATACACTGTATTTCTCAATAACATTAGAAAAAGAAAATGTTAGGAAAATCTTAAGAAAAAAATGCACTTATAGTACTTCCCACATTTATTGAAAAATACCCATATGTAAATGAATCTATGCAGTTCAAATCCCTGTTGAGGGTCAATCATATTCTTCAGTTACTTTTGTTTTTCTTTAAAATTATGAAAAAAAGTTTGAACTCTAAAGTTTGAATTCTTTGAATACTTTGAAGGTGGCATTTATTATTTTAAGAGACTTATGTAAGTGAAAGCTACCTCAGAAACTGGAAAATATAGCATTTTATGCATATTTTAAAAGAATTATTCTTATGAAATACTCTCTTATAAAATACTTTTTAAAGTTAATGACAACTTAAATACAGATGGATAACCTTTATTTTTAGAATCTATTCATAAAATCTATAATCTAGTTTACCTTTAGATGTAAATATTTTTTACACCTATTCATAAATCAGAACATATGTTTAAACACCACCTTAAACAGTGTATATAAAATGTGGCTAACCAAAAGAATCAATATAAAAGATTCATATTATCCTTTCTTGAAGTTTTTTTTTTTTTTTTAAGAGACAAAGATAAACTGCAATTTGTGGATTTCACCATTACTGCCATTTTGTTGTTTAATAAACAAAAAGTAAGTTTATATTCTGGAAGCTGACCCAGATGCCACTCAATATCCTGCACTAAATACATTTATGGTAATTTCCAGCGATAGATAACTGGTGATATGAAGCATAAACTTAAGTAAGACTGAGTCATTTTTCTTCATTAAGGAAAAATGCTTTAGATCCATTGCAATGGCCTTATTACAATGAGAAACCACAATGATACAGTTTTGAAAGATTCAAAAGTTGAAATGAAGAAACAAATAGGTGGCCTTGATTAACCAGAACTGGAGGCAGAATTTAACTAGAAAGATCCACTGTCTGGAATAATACACTCTGGTTAACCAATCAAGGTTTTAGCATCATGCAATGAGATAAGGTTAAATACAAGTTTCCCTCACGGAAACAGAATAAGGACCATTAATCTCTATACTTAAGAGTATTAAAATCCCACAGCATGAAGCCCCATGAAAATAAATTCAACTCAAAGGACAGACATTAAGAAATATAGAACTTTCATTTTCAGGTAATACATTATGAAAGCTAAAATAGTGTAGTATGTTTCAAACTGGTTTAGTAATTATTCAAACACATAACAATCTCCTGCCGATTTTTAAATGGATTATTTTGTACATTGTGTGCTTTTTTGCTTCAGTTAGGGCCATTTCTAAGTTTTGATTGAATAGGGTTTTATATCTGTTTGCTTTTTTTTTTTTTCAAGCTTTTTTCCCCCCAGTGCTAGCTAAATGAGTTCCTTGGAGATTGTGGATGAATGCTGAGATTCTTTAGAGAAATGAAGTTTGTTACAACTATGCTGTCATGCTTCCTTGAGGGGAGCAGAAATTATACTAAGATCTAGGAAAGGGGGGACGCCTGGGTGGCTCAGTGGTTAAGCATCTGCCTTCAGGTCAGAGCGTGATCCTGGAGTCCCGGGATTGAGTCCCACGCTGGGCTCCCCGCAGGGACCCTGCTTCTCCCTCTGCCTGTGTCTCTGCCTCTCTCTGTGTCTCTCATGAATAAATAAATAAAATCTTTAAATAAATAAATAAATAATAAGATCTAGGTAAAACAGACTACTTTTGAGGAGTCTGAAAATAAGCTGCAAATTTCTTTTTTTATAAAACATTGTTTCATTATCTCAGGAATTGTGGAATTAGTTACAGATGGCTGTCTCATTTTTAATTTGAAGGAGGGGATTTGTGTGAGAATTAATATAAACAAAAATGCTAACAGGGCTAGTTTATGCTTATGAGGAATGAGTTAATCAGCCTCAACCACACTCAGGAGAACAGTGCTAAAAAGACTATGGGACGACAGCAGGATGGGCCCCGGGCACAATGGAGGCACGTGGAGCTGGTGTGGATCACCAACTTCCCTCTCTTGAGCCCTTTCTCACCACTTGTGACTGTGTTTCTACCCCTCTGGCATCCCGCGTATTCTTTACCACCTGCTTCTTTCCCCTTGATCCCCCTAGTTGCACAAGTTCTCAAGAAGAAGAAAATAAGGATTTATAAGATTTAAATGAAAGCATCTTACAGCTTGGATCTACAGATAGATTAATGTCAAGAACCATGAGCGTGCTGGGTTGAACTCTGCTTACAAGCTAACAAGGTGCCTGCCAGTTCCACGGGCGCTGGCAGACAACATGGCTTCTGGGTCAGATGGACTATTTATTACTCACAGCAATAGCAGTGGCCACTTGCATAGATTCCCTGAGCCCTAATTCTCTGGGTAGTGCCATGAAGGCCAGGAGATGATTTTCCACATGGTGTGGAGTCTGTGTCACAGAAGAGATCCTAGCTTAGGAAATCCCAATCCTTTATGAAGGACTGCAACCAAACTTCCCCAACATTTTGTTCCAACATAAGCTTGGTTCTAGGGGGCAGCAAGCACAAATGCCCTTTGCTTAGATGCCTCCACCTCGGTTTTCCAAGGCTGTTCACTAATACAGTCTGGAAAACCAAATCCGAAACAAAAAGTGGTCGGTGCTCTGCTCATAGAAAGGGCAGAAACCACAGACTCATGGCAAATATGTCCCATGTCCTGTGTATGTGGAAGGTCTTCTTAAGAATCTAGGGTTAAAATGGAAATTCAATAAAGTACATCAAATAATTCCAGATAAGTAGGGGGCAGAAAAAAATGTATAGGGTTTTCTTGTTTTTTGTTTTTGTAGATAAAATGTAAAGCTCTAAAAAATCTTGAATGGCATAAATGCTTTCAATCACATGATTGAAGTATTCTCAACTGAAGGTTACATTTGTGTTTTGATATTTACATACTTTGGAAAAGCAAGATGGACTTAAAAATATACAAACACCAACTTAAAGCCTGATTCTCCAATGAGATATTTCTGTTCAACAGAGATTATTAAAGCTTAAAGCTAGTATGATTTTAGTTCTGAGCTGGGATATGTGACTGTGTTTTTAGGGTCAGGGCCTTTTCTCTTCCCTGAACAACTTCTCTGGGATCCTTCAAAGGGCTTTAATCTGTAGCATGCACATTCTCAGTAAAGAATGTAAATAAATTGGCACCTGTCCCAGTCATCAGTTCTATTAGTTTCTGGTATTTCATAGGCATAAAAGCTGCACTAAACCAGACATTGGGGACGATGATATGATAAAGTGTTTTTTCTTCTTTTTTTTTCTCTTATGACCAGTTTTTTTTTTTTAATTCCTGTTGCATATCCTATTCCTCAAACATTTAACCTTAGTTTCTGCTATCATATCATCTAAAGAGATCTTCAACACATTTTCTGTGGATCATGGTTAGAAAAAAGCTTCCCAGATACACAGGCATGGGTGAGGGACAATCAGATCATAGCACCTTCTGACATCCTCAAAAGCACTATCATGGAAATTAGTTGGAAGATAAACTTGGCAAACTTCACTAGCCCCACTAATTTGTAGGAATGGGGTGCAGTGGACATAGATCAATGCAGAGCAGAGCATGCAAAATCTGTATACTGTCACAGTTCAGGATAGAAATAAAGTGTCGGGTTTTATTTTTTATTTTTATTTTTTTTAAGTGTCGGGTTTTAAAGATGTTGGGTTGTCTTTTATTTTGGAGAGAGAAAGAGATGGTAAAATAAAAACAGTATAGTGCATGCCATGTAATATATTAAAAGAGGGGGAAAATCCAATAAAATATTTTCCTTGTAGCAAAACCTAGAAAATGTAGTAGCAAAAAAGAAGTGATAATGCAGACATTACACAACAGATGAACTCTATATTTGGTGCTACCGTATTTGCACCCAATTTCTAACCATAAATACTTAGAAGAATGAAAATAATATATTATTAATATGTGGTAACTTATTTACAAGACACTGTTTAATTTAAATTGAATGATTTTATAAAGAAAAAAAATGAAACCTTTAAAAGACAATGAAAGAAAAACCAATATATATTCCTTGTTTAAAGAAAAAAAAGTTAATATGCTAGATTAGAGTAAAATGCACTAGTTTAACTTGCATTTCATGTAGAGGTACATAGAGGAAGAGAAGGATGATAAGCAATAATGAGTTTAATCTACAATTAAATGGATCTCTAGATGGGAAGCAAGTGGAGCACCGGACACCATCGTTCAAGAGATCCGACCTCCAGGACTCATGAACTGTGTTAGATTTTTTGGCTTCTTTAAAATATAGGCTATCCCTAAAACTGCTAAACATATTTGTAAATATCTATTAGATTCATTCACCCTAATTCAATAGCTATTGTTCTTAAACTACAAAGTTTATCTGATGGATTATCACAGAGGTTTGCAGTAAGTGTATAGACAAGTTGATGGTTGCGTAGGAAATGTTGGACAAAGACGTGCAGGTTGTCCTCTGGGAACAGGGCTGCAAACAGCTGCAAACTGCTCAACTCACAGGCAAGAGGAGTTCCAGTAATGCTAGTACCTCTAGCTCACTGTTTCTGGTGGAAACTCAATATTAAAAGTCAGTAACTCATGACCAGCTCTTTCTCTTTCCTAATCACTAAACTACATACGTATTTTGACTTTAGTAATTTGAATTTTCTTAGTGAGAAATGGTCTAAGGACTTTTCCTTTTAAACTTTGCAAGGTAAATTCTGCTTATCCAAATGCTCACAAACAGGAAAATCTGGTGTGTAGCACATATAGGATGCTAAAATTCATATGAGCTCCCCAAAAAGAATTAACATAAATGAGTTTAATTAAAAGGGTAGGAAAAATGTTAAGATAGCAGGAAAGAGGAAATAATTAAAAGTAAAAATCAATGAATTAAAAGGCAAAAAAAATCCTCTCAGAAAATAAAATAGCCCAACATCTGCCTAGCTTGATTTAAAAATGAAAAAATATAATACATTCAAAAATATAATACAAAGAACATGCAATCTCAAATAAAGAAAAAGGAGACAGAATTTAACACGAGAAAGTGAAAATAACTTATGAGATTAGCATGTTTGCTTCTAAAAAAGAATCTGAAAAAAGATAGAAATTATTTTGAAGGGAATATTCATTGTGATAATAGAGTAAAAAATATGAAGGTAAACTCTCAAACTGTTTAATAGCCATAGATACAAATTATTGAGGCCCTCTAGGAAATATTAATAAGCTCTGAGAGTTATTTGGTAAGCTTTGCCCATCTTTCAAAAAAAAAAAAGATACTTTTCTAAACACACCTTTCCAGACCATATGAAATATGAAATATTCTTATATATGTTCAAGTACTCCATAACTGATTCCTATGTTTGATTAAAATGTCTACCAAAGAAAAAAGCTTCAAGCCAAAATCATTTATGGTAATGGAAAGATTGATGATATAAAGGGAGAGAAAATTAACTTGTGCTGTATAGGAATATAACACTACATTAATAGGTAATATTAGTCTATCCATTTTATAATTTTTATGTAATATTTGCATAGTGTAATACTTACATTGATACAGGAGAGTTATTTGATAAATTCAATATCCATTCCTAATTAAAATTTTTAGTGACCTAGGAGTGAACATTTTACTTGTCTGACATGGATAAAGAATATGAAATTTAAATTCAATAACTAATGCATATCAAACTAACTAGAATTTAAATAAAAACGTGAAACAAAATAAGTAGTGCCTATCCAATGGCAAAATAGATTCTCAAATTGACAGCAAGAACTCTATTAACTAATATCAATAATATAATTCTGGAATTTTTAGCCAATCCAATTAGAAAATAAAGAGGAAAAAATAGACCTAAAATTATTAGAGAGGCAAAAATGTGATTATTTTTAAAATTATTATAATTCCCTAATGAGAGAAATCATGATAATAACCCAAAAGTTTTTCCTGAGCAATGTTATTTCATGCTTACATACATATACATACAAGTTTCTCATATAATATTACATGATTATAAAGTATATAATATAAAGTATTTTAATTTGCATTTATATCATCACTGGTATCAAAATAGTTCTATATATAAGAAAAATTAGAAAACAGAAATAAAATTTATAAATAATATGGAAGCTCAAATAGATGTATATACACATACATATTATATGTGAATTGCTAGTTGCAATGATCTATCAAGAGGTTTCCTCCTAAGCTCTCTACTACTAATTATTATCAGCTAGAATAAAAGCCAACAAAAGATTGTTCATAACAGCACAACAGGATAAACTAAATCTGAGAATAAATACAATAGGTAGAAGATGTGGGAATGTATCAGTAAGACAGACTTTTTATTCTTAAAATATATAAAAGATGGCTTAAAAAATTAAAAAGTGGTATCATAGATGTATATAGTATAAAGCTCCTTTCCATAAAATAATGTTTAATTATTATAAAAATTCCAAAAAAGATTTTTGAAGCTGAATTAAGTAGTTAATCTGAAAGAGCAATGATCAAGATTATCAATATTATTCGGGAAGGGGAAAAAGAACAACTTGTACCAATATACATTAAACTATATTTAACTATGCCATAAATATCAGTGGGAATTGAAAAAAAATGGAAAGTTATGATTGGAACAATTTAGAATCGAAAACTTTATGTAAATGCTCCTTCTAAATCAAAAGGGATGAATTCAAGATATAATTCTGGAATTCTTTTTTTTTTTTACTATGAAAGAGAAGTTAAATTTAGATTCCTAGGTTTTCTAAAATATCAAACAGCTCAAATATGTATCTATAAAAAACTAGGAAATAAATTTATCTAAATAAATATTTGTTGAGGGGCACTTGGGTGGCTCAGTGGTTGAGCCTTCGGCTCAGGTTGTGATCCCGGGGTCCTGGGATCGAGTCCCACATCAGGTTCCCTGTGAGGAGTCTGCTTCTCCCTCTACCTAGGTCTCTGCCACTCACTCTGTCTCATGAATAAATAAAATCTTAAGTAAATAAATAAATAAATTGTTGAGTCTCAGTTTGAAGAAATACATTTTAAATGAAACAGAAGTCATAAAAGGCACAGTTTGTAAATACAAAAAATTTTTATATTGTAAGTTTAAAAAGGTTTTTAAAAATCCACAAATCAGTGTTTCTCAGTTTGGGTTCACATGCTTCTTGTGTTTATGACTTGTCATAATTTTATAGATAATGTAATGTATCATGTTGGTTCATTAATTGTAACAAAGGTACCATGTTAACTAATAGGAGAAACAGGCTTCAGAATATATGTAAATCTAAAACTTTTTTTTTTTTTTAAGATTTTATTGATTCATGAGAAACAGAGAGAGAGAGAGGCAGAGACACAGACAGGGAGAAGCAGGCTCCATGCAGGGAGCTCGACATGGGACTCGATCCCGGGGACTCCAGGATCACACCCTGGGCCGAAGGCAGGTGCTAAATCGCTGAGCCACCCAGGGATCCCCTAAATCTGAAACTTCTAAAATAAAAAGTGTATTTTAAAAAAAGGGAAAATGTTAGGACTAAACAATTAAAACTTTATGAATAGAAATTGCCAAATAAAATCTTATAATCTATCCACCATGACATGAATACACAAATAAACTGCCATATTTTAACAACAGTATACAATAACATTAATGTGGTTCAGGTCCCTTTCATATGTTATAGTATAACAGGACTAACACACATTTTCCAGGAATCTTTTTGGCAATATACACCAGAAAACTTGGAAAGATTAATTTATTCAATTTAGTTAATATATAGTGAATTATTAGTTTCAGGAGGTAGAAGGTAGTGATTCATCGGTTGCATGTGACACCCAGTGCTCATTACAGTCACATACCCTCCTTCATGCCCATCACCCAGTAATTACCCATCCCTCCACTCCAACAACCCTCAGTTGGGTTCCTAGAGTTAAGTCTCTTATGATTTGCCTCCTTCTCTGTTTTTATTGTATTTTTCCTTCCCTTCCCCTGTGTTCATATGTTTTGTTTCTTAAATCCCAGATGAGTGAAACCATATGGTATTTGTCTTTCTCTGACTTATTTTGCTTAACGTAATACCCTCTAATTCCATCCATGTCATTGGAAATGATAAGATTTCATTCTTTTTGATGGCTGAGTAATAACCATACATTTTGACCCAGTCATTTTTGTAATGTATCTCATGAAAACAATCATAAGAATAAAACAAAATGTAGATTATTTATGACTATTTTAGTCAGGATTCTGACAGAACACCAGAAACCCCTGTAGATATTTTAAACAGAATGAGAATACAGGGAATCAGAGATTTACAAAATCACTAAGGATCAACTGGGAACAAAGGTCAGAAAAATTGCTGGTTGTTTCAGAAAATGTTTGGGTGGGTGGAGCACCTGGGTGGCTCAGTGGGTCAAGCATCTGCCTTTGGCCCATGTCATGATCCCAGGACCCTTCATTGGGCTCCATGCTCAGTGGGGAGCCTGCTTCTCCCTCTCCCACTGCCCCTCCTCCCCAGCTCATGCTGTATCTCTCTCTCAAAAAATAAATAAATAAATAAATAAATAAATAAATAAATAAATAAATAAATGTTTTAAAAAGAAAAAGAAAATGGATTGGAGGCTTATAGAAAATGGGTACAGATGATCTCACTCCCTACATCAGGGAAGTGGGTTGATACCTGTCTACTGAAGACCCAAGAGCAACCAATAATGACCTTTTTTCTCCACCTTCTACATTCTGCTCAAATGTCTCTCATTGACAGAACTAATGTGGAAACCTGCTGTCGGGGGTTCTGGGAAACATACATAGTCCCAGGCTTTCAGCCCTTTAACAAAGGTGAGACTGTAGATGTAGTAACACTTCAGTAGTGGAACTACTGATACAGCACATTGTTATATGGGATACTTTGATAAATTGTGATATAACGACGTCAACAATCTAAATGCCAATAATATTCATATGATGGGGTTCTATGAAGTTGTTAAATATCATATTTTGCAATACATGAGAAATGTTTGTTTCAGTGACCTGAGAAAATATTCACTAGATTACAAAAAAAAAAAAAAAAAATCAGTTGGCAAAGCAATGGAGTATCAACCTATGTTATTATAACACAGCATAATTCTATGCAATTTCAACTTCTAGTGATAGGAAGTTTCTCTAACTGCAAAATTAGGTATTGCAGACATTGTTCCAAATCCCATTTTAAAAATGAGGCTCTCAATAAAAAAAAAAAAAAAAAAAAAAAAAACTGAGGCTTTGTTGAGGTAACATGCAGAAAACCTGGAGAACAATTCTAAGATTTTTAGCTTAATATCATTTTAGGAATCAAAACTCTAAAATATGCCATTGCCCAGTGATACTACCCTATATTCTGGTTATAGTTACTTTTAAAATAAATGCTGTAGTCTGAAAAGCAGAAAGAATTTTCATGGCTAGGTTTTTCCAATAACCAGGTGACTACACTAGAGATCTCATTAACTTAAAAACCATAAAACCAAAAATGTTTTCTCAATGTCCATGATAATAGAGGAATAAAGTTGCTTTTCCCTGAACATAGTGCTTTAATTTGAGCCTGTCCTTCAAGAAATACCATCTGTTATCTGATCCATTATCAAGATGGATGCCACAGGCTATTGTTGGGAGAACAAACCTTCAACAAGCAATCAGTTCTTTAAAAAAAATTATGTGAGCATATTACTCTCCTCTGCAGAATGATTACACCATATATTTAGTTGTCTGATAAAGAAGGTGCTTTATTTGAATGGAATTATTTACCCTGGGGACTCACTCTGGAAGTCTGCAGAGGGAGTGCAAGTCTCCAGGAGATTTTCCAGGTCATTCTATCCCCGCTAATGTTATTCAGTTATTCTGTCTTTTGTCAGTTCTGCTTTGTATATAATTTTTAAAATTGCCATAATTTTGTCCAATTTCACATTCAGATAGAATTCCAGTCTATGTTTTCATAATGGCTGTTGTTCAGAATTCAATTATTATCACTCCTTTCTCTGACTTCAACATCAATAAGAGCATTTAAAGGTCAAGGGAGAGTTTTAATCAGTTTGGTTTAAGAGAAGAGAGATCTCTAGGCAAAGATAGAAGTCGAGTAGTGAAGACCACATAGAAATTACTATGAATTGGTTTGCTTGCATTCCCCTGGGATGACTTGAAAGACCTAGATGAAGGGAGATTAAAGCAGAGCATTCAGATGTAAAGAGGCCATATACATTTTGGACT
Organism: Canis aureus; assembly: GCF_053574225.1. Classification (NCBI taxonomy): domain Eukaryota; kingdom Metazoa; phylum Chordata; class Mammalia; order Carnivora; family Canidae; genus Canis; species Canis aureus. The sequence goes on from NC_135625.1 coordinate 65,255,880, forward strand.
TGAAAATCACAATCTAGCCATTTTATAGTAATGATTAATATGCTAAATGAATCTATACATAAAACCTCATGCTGCATAAAAAATAATTAAAATACATCTTGCCTAGTTTAAATATTAACAGTCCTTACCTGGAAAAACAAAACACTTAAGAGATGACTCACACTAAAATAGATACCCACTTTCCTAGTGTGTTTTTAGAGGAAGTTTCTCTGGCATTAGGGCGCCAAATGAGTAAACTCTCTAAGGCACTTAGAATTTCACAACCCAAGGAGAAAACATGTTCATAGTTTTGCAACAGAAATCAGCAAGAAACCTCGTCACCAACATTCTCTTTCCTTTAAACTTGTCTCAAATACTCTAGTTGCCAAAAAATCTTAAACATGTAACAATTTGCATTTACCTTTACCCATTCTGATAAAAACATCATTTTGGAGGCACCTGGGTGCCTTTGGCTCAGGTCATGATATATCGTAGGGTTCCCTGCTCAGTGAGGAGCCTGCTTCTCCCTCTCCTCCCTGCCCATGCTCTCTTCCTATCTCGGTCACTAACTTGGGCTCTCCCAAATAAAATATTTAAAAAGAAAATAAACATCATTCTTATGAATTTAAAGGAGCTTAATTAGTTCACAGTCTCCTGTTCTGTGGCTGGAAACAACACTTTGTGGTGTAGTGGGTGGCAAAGAACAGTGGCTACGAGCACAGGCTCTAGGCTTGATCCCAGCTCTGCCATTTAATAGATGTTGGGACATTGGGCAAGTTATTCAAGTTCTCTGATTTCCTTGTCAGATGGATGTAATATTCCTAACTTGGGGTTGATGTGAAGATTAAACATACTTATATAGGCTACTATGTATATTGAACAATGTTTGGCATACAAGCACTGAATAATTAGCTGCAGGTATTATATCCATGAAGAATAGTTTTTATGCATACAAATATGAGAGCCATTTTGTGATTTGGATCAGGAAAACAGCCACCTGTTTTGTTTTTTTTTGTTGTTGTTATTGTTGTTGTTGTTTTTGTTTTTTGTTTTCTTCTGTTTTGTTTTTTGGCCACCAGGTTATATGCCATTTTCTAAATGTGGTTTTATATTTTTAAATGATTGAGGGAAAAATATTTTGTGACACATGAAAATTACATTCAAATCTCAGTGTCCACAATAAAGTTTTATTGAAATACATGCCAGAGTGTAGCTGAAAACCTAAAATATTTACCATCATACTGTACAGAAATAGTTTGTTGACCTGTGGGCAGTGTTCTTAATGTAACAGTGTTATCCTTTCTTCCATTCTTGAGTATAGCAGTGACCGTTAGATTCAGCAACTTTCATTTTTTTCCCAAGAAATCAAATAAAGGGGAATAGTTTAAGAAATACTCAGTTTTTGGGGCACCTGGGTGGCTCAGTTAAGTGTCTGCCTTCTGCTCAGGTCATGATCCCAGCAGTGCATCAGGCTCCAAGCTCTCCCCTTCCCCCTACTTGTGCCCAAGCATGTGTGCTTGCTCTCTCTGATAAAATCTTTTTGAAAAAAAGAAATATTGAGTTTTTAATTTATTTTTTATTAGAAAGGATACCTTAATATTTCTAGAAGGTATAGAATAGGTCAAGTCAGAATTTAAGGACTTTGCATTTGCATGACTTTAATATTTATTGTCAGTGTTTCTCAGAATATATATATTTGTAAATATATATTCAATCAGTGATATCCTCTACAATTAAATATATTGGCATTGGGATCCCTGGGTGGCGCAGCGGTTTGGCGCCTGCCTTCGGCCCAGGGCGCGATCCCGGAGACCCGGATCGAATCCCACGTCGGGCTCCTGGTGCATGGAGCCTGCTTCTGCCTCTGCCTGTGTCTCTGCCTCTCTCTCAATCTCTCTGTGACTATCATAAATAAATTAAAAAAAAAATTTAAAAAAAATAAAAAAAAATATATTGGCATTAAGATAAAGGACTATATGGCAAAGATACTCATAATGCATTAATTACTCCTTTTTAATGTCAAAGTTTTTATTTTTTTGAGTGAATAGGGCTTATTTTCTGATCTCTCTTACTGAACGAACAGCTTTATCAATACATGTTCTTAAATGTGAAGACACCTCCATCTTCTATAATTTCTCACCATTGCCAAGTATGTTGCAGGCACAGGGTAGGCCATTTGATATATTTTCATTGAGATTTATTGACTTGAATTAAATTAGAGTTAAGTAAAACATCTCAGACAATGAACCCTCAATAATCTTGGCTGTGTTTACCATGTCCTAAGGCCTTTTTAAGAGAAGCCACAATTTAAAAGTTCTAAAATAATTACAGAAATAAATATGGTGCCATATTGTTCACTGCAAAGCACGACTGTCAATTACAAATTCAATTTTCAGTGACCTGTCAATGTAGAGAATTTTACAGATGCACCATCCTATAACTGAGTGGTAATGTTTTGGGGGGGGTCTCCTTTTGCTTTGTGGTTTTAAATATTTTAACATGATTGTCTTGCCAAAATATCGCACTAGCTCAAAATGTGCTAGGATTAACATAATACATGGTGAAAATTAGTTTTGTTTTTCTTGGTGTAGAGATAAATGTTACTCCACCCAACAATATGACTTTTAATTACAGTTAAAGACCCTTTGCAGTTGAGCTTCTCTTTCAGTGTAGAGAAAGACTAACAGGTATTGCTGGCATGATCTACTTCTCATGCTGTTTTCTATCACTGTAATTAGTAGCATAATCTAAAACTTAAAAATATACTAAATGGGCTTTAAGTGTATGATCAGCTTTTAAAATCAAACAGCATTAGCATTGCTTTCTTTGGTTTATATCTACATTCCCTTCGTATTCTAGTGTTGGAGATTGGATTTCCTTTAACCTCAATTAAGAAAAAAAAACAGAAAAAAAGAGAAACCTCTATGCTTTGTGTAACAGAATGGACATGCGGGTCCATTAGCAGGGGATTTGAATCCTAATATATCACTTAGCCTCTTCGTATCTTTGGGCAAGTTAATTTTCAAAGCCTCAATAGCCTTATCTGACAAAGTCTTATCCCTTCTTCGCAGTGTGCTTGCTAAGATTAGAAATGATAGTTATAACACAGCTGTCCCAGGAAAGCCTCAATAATGATGGTCACTGTTGTTTCTGTTGTAATATGGTCAAAGTCTTTATTGACCCAATGAAAACCTTCTATGTCTTGCTCTAAGAGATCATATCTTTATTCCTAATCAGCCTTCAGTAAAATAAAGTGATTGGTTTAGGGAACTTGGTCTCATAAGACATATCCACATCATGCCTTCATCCTGCAATTGGAATTTAAGTTATAGCTTCAGTCCATGACTTGGAAATGAAGCATGGGCACATGGCACTGAAATCTTCTAGGGGTGGTAGGAGATCAAGGAGGAGGATTGGGAGCCAAGAGAAAAACAGAGTAGAAAAAAAGTCACCAGAAGAAACTTTATCTTGTCTGTAACCATTCTGATTTTGACCTGTCTTTGGCAGGTGCCCTTAAGGTAAAGGAAGACTCTAAAGACAGTTTATTGCACACACTCCAGCCTCTCTCTGTAACCCTATCCCGTTACTTAGCTTTATAAGTTGCTTCTTGTAGAGACTTTCAGAGGACTCTCCACTTACCACAGGCCAGTAAACTAGTCTTCCTCTGTCCCATTACTATCCTCTTTCTTCCTGGTTAATGCTATTTTGGTATACTTAACCCAGAATGTATTCAGGGGTTTACACATTAATTTCACCAATATTGAGTGCCTACCATCATTCTAGCTGTTGAATATGCAACAGAAAACAAAACCAATAAAAACACCTGCCCTCAATGAGCTTAGCTTATATTTTAGTGGAAGGGTGCAGACAATTAACTGAATAAATAAATAATTGTATATATTTGCAGGGGATAAACAAAACCGGGGATGGGGAAAAAGTACTGGGAAGTAGAGGTACAGTTTTAAGTAATTGTCAGGAACAGCTTCATTGCAATGACAATTAAGTAAAATCACCAGGAGGATATAAGGAGGGAGACCAATCTAGGTAGAAGGAATTGCAAATGCAAAAGTCTTAAGGCAGGAAGATGCCCTTCAAGGTTGGAGAAGAGTAAGGGGGGCAAGTATAATTAGATTACGAGAGATAATATCAAATCATCAAGTGTGGTATTGAGGCAGATGGGGAATATCTAGAGTCTTGTCAGCTACTACAAGAAAGGTTGGCTTTTATTCTGGTTAGTATCGGGAGCCTTGGAGGTCTCTGAATGGAGATGTGACTTGAAAGGACTTGTGATTTTAAGAAATTCACTCCAACTGCTCTATTGGAAATAGACTATAAGGACTGAACGCTTGATTTCAGCTCAAGTTATTGGTAAGTCAGTTAAATGTCTGCCTTGATTTCAGCTCAGGTCATGATCTCAGGGTCATGGGATTGAGCCTTGTGTTGGGCTCTGCACTGGGCATGGGGCCTGCTTAGGATCTCTTTGCCCTCCTTCTCTCTCTCTTAAAAAAAAAAAAAAAAAAGAAACCAAAAAAAAAAAAAAATATCCAGGTAATGTCATTGGTAGGCCCGAGTAGGAAGCAGCTGGATTCTGTGAAAGAGACTTGGTAACTGATGGATGACAGTGCCGAGAGAAAGAGGCATGTATGATGCAGAGATTTTTTTTTTTTTTACTAAAGAATTTAAAAGGTAAAAGTTACTATAAATTGAAAGGGCAACAAATGAAAGCAGAACAAAGTTTTGGGTCAGCATCAGGAATTCAGTTTTAGGCCTGCTGAATTTGAGAGGTCGTAGTTATCCCAGGTAAGACATTGAGTAGACAGGTCTGGAATTAGGGAGTCATCAGAGCTAGGGATATAAAATTAGGAGGATCCTCAACACAGATTTTAAAATTGTGAGACTGGACATGATTGCTGAGTGAGAGCTGGAAGAAAAAGAGACAAAATCCAAGGACTGATCTTTATTTGTACTTTAATAAAAAGTGGCTGGTGAGAGGAGTAGCAAGTAGATGAAAAAGGAGTGGCTAAAGGGCTAGTGTTCTAGATGCCTCTGATGGAATTGTTTCCGGGATCTATAGGTGACCAAGTAGATCACATGCTGCTGATGGGTCATATCAGACAAGGACTGAAAAGTACCACTACGCTAGCAATGGCAGGTTCCACATGACTATGATGAAAGAGGTTTTGGTGTGCCTGTCTGGAGTAGTTTCAGGTGAGCATGAAAGGAAAATTAAAAAAAAAAAAAATGTGCTCACTGATTCGAATTAACTTATTTTTGCTGCAAGAGGGAGTAGAATGGGGCAATTATAGCTAGAGAGGGAGCATGGTTAAAAAAAGTTTTTCTTAATGGAAAAAATAGGTTTGCAGGATAATGGAAATGAACTAACACAGAGGAAAATTATTTATAATGCAGGATAAAAGGATGTGATTGCTAGAGAAATTTCTTTGACCCAGGTTGGGTTCAATAGGGTTCAATGCACAAGAGAAGAAGCTGGCCTTAGAAATAGTTGATCTTATTAACAGATGGGAGTGTAGGTGAGGGATAGATGTGAAGGTCTCAGCCTTAACAGGAACATGCACATTTAGATAGAAGGTACTATTTAACTAAATAAATCTCTAGTTGTACAATTTTAGTAAATTTAAAATGAAGAAATTCCATCAGGGTTTGGAAGTATATTTGTCTTTTTAGATAGAAAAAAGACTAATTAGAGCCTCCCAAACTGTCTATGCAGATATTATGTCTCTGGCTGAATGTAGCCCATTTAAAGGAACACAAAATTCATTCTTTCCCTTATGTCTGACGGGACCGATCGCAACTTCAGTTTGTAAATGAGCTCATTCTTTTGTGAACTGGGAGTCATAGCTTTGCTCAAGTACAGAAAACAGCTTGAATTCAGTGGTCTTAAAAAAAATAAACTTCTACTAAAATTACTTTCAGTCAAACTTTTAACGCAACTGTTTGAAAACTCTTTGCTTTTGAATCCATGAAAAGCATTTTATGATTTTGGCAGTTGAGCAATGGGGTGGTCCATTTGGAAATGCTTTGCTATCTCTCTATAATCCACAAGAAAAACTCTGACCGGACAAAAATAAAGTGTTTACACAAACCAAAACCAAATGTCTAGACTCTAACTTATAGAGGGTTTCAACCAAAACCAAATGTCTAGACTCTAACTTATAGAGGGTTTCCATTAGTATCCACAAATTAGCACACACACAGTGACAGGTTTCAAATGAACTTGGTGGAAAGGCCATTCATTAGTGAATTCAGGTTTAGCAGGAACTCCACAGTAGGGATCGATACTTTCACACTCACCACTGCATTTAAAGTATGTTTTTGTCTAAGTCGACAAAGGCATCATATTAAACTTGTGAAGGCAGATTATTTTTTATCTTTTCTGCTGATGTAAATGAATGGAGGTTAGAAATGAAACATCAATATAATAAAGTAAAAATAAGTCCTATTCAGGTTTGAAAGAAAATAGTGGAACATCTAGCTGTCTTTGGCCTTATAAATGCTTTCTATCCTATAGCTTCAAAACATTTATCAAAATATTAAGTATAAATTATGCTAAAAAGGTAGGGGGAATTAGTAATGCTTCTGAATACAATTTACCGGCTTTATGTGGAAGTATAGTTACTAATGTGTTGCTTACAGTTTTACTATTAAGCAATAAATGATTGTTATTTTATACATTAAAGAATGGCAAATGAAGAACATACTATTGAAGAAATGTGATGCTTCTTAACTTTACTGAGTTTATTTTGCGTTCGAGATACCAAAAATATTTAAGCTTTCATGTTTTTGTTTCTCTGAAGGGCGACTTTGGAAATTACCTCTATTGCTATGCGATCTGTAACTGGCAAGTAAACCAAAGCATGCCATGTGCTTGCACTGATTCAATTTTAATATTGCTAAAAATTCAGAATTAAGAAAATTAGTTTGTTTTTCCATTGATGAACAAATTAGACAGGCTGTGCTGTGATCCAGTCTATGGCTGGACTTCTGACTTTTCAGATTGCCACTGACCAAAGGAAATGAACCAAGTGTAAGGAAGGTTTATGCATTCCTTCAATAAGATTACTCATTATGTTTTCAGAGAGGTTTTCAATTATATAGTCAGTGTGGTATCCTTATAAAACAAAAACAAAAACAAACAAACAAAAAACTTGAAATAAACTGAAAGAACAAAACAATCCAGGGTTCTACCCTAGAGAAAAACCTCTGATGACCATTTTGGCTGGATTAACAAATATTCCCTACTTTCTCCAATAAAGTAGGCTTCCTGAGTCCAGGACTGGCAGCCTGCTCGCTGCTAACCTGGCATGACTGTTGCTTCCACCAGCAGAATTGCTTGCCAAGACTCTGTGATGTTTGTTCCTTAACATTTAATGCCATCTTGACTTCCTATTTTAATGCCACAATTTAATGAAATTTTATGTAATCCTATAAAATGTGACAAACCGGGAAAAAAAAAAAAAAACCCAAATGTGTTCTATGAAAACTTGCTTTAATAATTTGTAAAGATCCCTAGTAAGGAATCTTTCAACTTATTTCATTCTGATGAAACAACTGCAAAATATTGACCAAAAAACAAAAAAACAAAGTTAGAGCAACCTGATGATAATCTGTATTACACCCTAAAAGGATTGTTACATACACACTCACACAAATATAACTCATTTTTAAAGATTATAAGAGATCCTATTAGGAGACCTATTTAAAAAAAAGAAAGAAGTAGCCTATATAGAAACACTGGAGAATAGAAATTTCTGTTTGAAGTTAAATATTTAATATAGGTATAATTATTAATAATTTTGGTAATTGTTCTGATTAAATGACCATCAGTCCTGATCACATTTACCGCTGTTTACATAACAACAATTAGTCACTAAATTCACTTAGCATTTAGTATATTTATTATGTTTCTGTATAATTTTTGACGAAGAGATTCTTTTTAAATACTTCTGTATTAAGGGGATACTTCTGTGAGGGGATAGCTGAGTGGCTCAGTAGTTGGGCGCCTGCCTTTGTCCCAGGGTGTGATCCTGGAGTCCCGGGATCAAGTCCCACGTCAGGCTCCCTCCATAGAGCTTGCTTCTCCCTCTGCCTCTCTCTCTCTCTCTGTATCTCTCATGAATAAATAAAATCTTAAAAAAAATTACTTCTGTTTTCCAGAATATACCCTGTTTAAAAAAAAATCTGTAGGAAATACTGTGTATTATATTTGTGTCTTGGAAATGCAAAACACAAATTAGCATGATAAATACCATGAGATCTCCATAGTAAAAAAATAAGAAATCTAAATAAGGTTTTATTTATTTTAAAACAATTTCAAGCTTACAGAAAAGCTTGTAAATGCAGAAAAATGAACTTTGTCACCGCCCCCCCCCCCCCCGCAGTCATTTGAAAGTAAGTCAACAACCTGATTCCCATCATCCGCAACCACTCTAGATCTGCTTTCCACAAACAAGGGCATTCTCCTACATAACTATAATACCACCATCAAAACCAGGAAATCAAGATTATTTTATGATTTCCTTCCCCCCCCCCCAGGTCCCCTTTGAGCTTCACCACTTGTTCCAGTAACACCTTTTAGAGGCAAAGGATCTAGTTCTGAGTTACACGTAGTATTTAGTTTCATTTATCCTTGGTCTCCTTCAGTCTGGAAGACTTCCTCAGCCTTTCCTTGATTTTCAGGACTTTGACATTGTAAAGATCAGCATCCATTCATTTTGTAGAACTTACTTCAATTTGAGTTTGCCTCATGATTTTTCATGATTTGGCTCAATTTATATGTTTTTGGCAGGAATATTGCTCAAGAGGTTTGCTGGTTTGGTGATGCATGGTTTCACTTCACCCCAGGATTTGGATCATGTGATTCAGGTGTTGTCTACCAGTCTTCTCCAGTGTAGACAGACTTTCCCTTGTAATAACTTTTGCCCTTTATGATTAAAAAAAACCATTTGTGGAGGGTCTTTGAAACATAAATGTCATCTAATAGAACCTTCCATTTACTTATTTCTATATGGATTGTGTCTTATTGTATCTAATGGGTTAAAAAAGCATTTTCTTTATATTGATGCTTAAGTTGTCCCAGATTTGGCCAGTGGGAGCCCTTTCAAGTTGGTGCCTGTGTCCTTTGATCATAGTCCCATCATTTTTTGAGTAGTTCTCTGCTTTTTGTCACAAACAGAAGTTTTTAGATCAATTTGTACTTTACCTGCTCCAGACTAGATTCTTTTCCTATCAGTCTTTTCTTCAGAAAGTCTTTGTTCCTTTTAGTGGAAAATTTTTATTTTCAAAATATTTTTTATTTATTCATTTGATAAGGAGTGAGCATAGGAGTAGTGGGTCAGAGGGAAGGGGAAGAGGAGAAGGAGAAGCAGACTCTGCTGAGTAGGGAGTCCAGTGTGGGGGTTGATGCCAAGACTCTGGGATCATGACCTGAGCTGAAGGCAGATGCTTAACTGACTGAGCCACCCAGGCACCCTGAGAATAATTTCTTAGAAGCCATGATCTGGATGCTAGATGTGCTCATTATTATCATTGTGTTTCTGCTCCCAGGTCTTCTGAGTGGACAGAGGGAGGGAATATGTATGTGGTAGCTAAGTAGATACACATATTTACATCAATGTTTAGTTCTCTCTTTTTATATATGGAAGACCGTGAATTAACACCAATACTCCAGTATCGTAGGGTTCCTTCTATTTTTCCACTCTTCCAGTGTTGTACTTCCTTTCTCTAAGTGAAAGACCCTGGCTGCTATGGTCTTCAGTATAATTAATCCCCAATTTCCCATCAGCACCACTGTGTTTTTCCACACCTCTCTTAGACTGATACCAAATACCAGGCGACTTCTCTATCTATGTGGACACACCCTTCTCCTTGATCAGTTTCTGACTTTGTATGTCAAGCCATTCCCACATGAGGATGCCTCTTGGCCAAACTTTGAAACCCTGTATGTCTGCCCCCATTTGATGGTGCTGTCCATATCCCACTGGCCCTCTTATTCTCTGTGTCTGGCTAATTTTCAACATAATTGTGTCTGTTCGGGGTCTTTGTCATCTATTGAGTTTTTAATTCAGTAATTTTATTTTGGGCTCATTCAGTATTTAAAAGAAAATTGTATCCTTTAAATATTTCATATACTTAGTAGTCTGGATCTAATAATTCTAGTATCATTAGAATCTATAAATTTTACTTATTGTTCTTACTGACTTCTCAGTCACCGTAGCATGCTTTTGTTTGGTGTTTGATTCAGAATTGTTTAACTTGTGAGAATCTTGATTATCTGAGCTGACAGTGCTTTTTCTAGAAATGAATTTTTATTTTCTTCTGCTTGCAGTTTAGGGACACTGTCAACACTTTAGCCTACCGCTCTAGCACTTTCATTTGATACAAGAAATGTGAAACTCAAGTTGGAATTCTCATTTTCCCTTATCCTCCACATCTAAATAGTTATTCAATTTATCCACATCAACTTCCTAAAATCCTCACTATAGTGTTCTAAATCAATTCTTGCATCTTCCATGCTGCTGAAGGAGTGATTTAACTAAACCTTGCTCTGTGATTACCATACCTCAAATTTTTCTAAGGCCTTAAGGTAAAATCCACACCATTTAGATTATTAAGTAACATGATAATTTGGTCATTTCCTGCCAGCCTCTCTAGCCTTGTACTAGGTCACTTCCCCTAGTGAAGACTTCAGCTATATTCCAGTATGACAGCTATAATTTTCCAAATGTCTGCATATGGTAAAAGATCCCTGTATTCTCTATTTGATCCAAGTGCTAGCTCCAACAAAGGACTTCCTATTTTCCCTGCCTGGATCTAGACTTTCCATCCCCAGTGCTCTCCAGTGTGTCTTACATACAACTCCACTGCAGCTCATTTCACTTTATTATAAACACTTACTTGAATGTCTTCCTTTACAACAGGGTGCAAGTTCCTTAAGGCCAAGGATTGTTATATTTACTTCTACATTAACAGTTCCCATTATAGATTGGCATGGAACACCATCTGTGAATAATAGTCGAGTCCATTATGGGTATACATATGAGGAACTACTGCTATACAAGCAAAAAATGCTGCACGGTTACATTTGTAAAATAAAATAATGGTGGGGATTATACATCCCTATAAACTGTTACTAAACAAACATTGAACACTTTACAAAATAAGCATATGAGTTATGATTATCCTTGTTCATTAAAACACTCCTACACAAACACATTCAGTCAGGTTGTAAACACTCAGCATAGTTTAAGATAAAAAGTTAATATAAAGTCTAGAAATCTAAACTCTATAGGAGTGCTGATGAAGGCATGGTACATACTAAATTTTGATTAGCACAAGTTGTGTAAATCAGAGTTCATTCCCACAGACACACAGCCAGACACACACACACACACACACACACACACACAGCCTCCTGCCTGGATATTCCCTAGTTGCTTTAATTCTCTCCTAACAATCACCATGATATCAGTGAAACAGGAAACAGCTTTAGTGTTGGTTTGCCAGCAATGCCATCATCATCAAAAATTTTCATTTTGTTTTTCTTTTATATGAGAATCAATAAATACTAAACTCCTGGGTTTAGTTTTCCTCTTTGGAATACATTTTAGCTCTTGTCTGTGCCTGAGATAGCTAAGAGTCTGACCATACCAGATCCTTGGGATTCAGTCCCATTATTTCTTCATTTGGATAAATATTCTAGTAAACATAGGCAAATTTAGGCTCTCAGACATTCCTTTTATTAACCATTTTCCCTCTTTCCTCTATTCTGACATATAAATTCAGCTATTACTTCTCTGTAAGTTAATAACAAGTGCTGTAGAAGTGTCATTCAATCTAAGTTGCTGTGCTTTCTGGTAGAAGAGTAACTTCTCAGCCTTGTGCTTATTATTACTATTTCAATATTCACTGTTAAGTTTTGCCTCAGGGTGAATCAGGAAATTCAGAGCAACTTATCTTTAAGAGTGGATGTAATTTATTGCAGTTTAATATACAAAAAAATGGACAATCCATGCACCACTCAAAAGTGAGAATGAATTTTATAGATACAATGGAATATTCTCAAGAGCTTATCAAAGAATCTGGTAGGCAAGAGATGTAATACTGTGCATGGATTGTCTACACCAATGAAAATATCACAAAAGTATTTTTGTAGGTCTGTTGAGCTTGTCTCAAAAGTTGGCCACCTTATTGGCAGGTATTCATGATTGGGCACATGAACTTAGTCAACAGCCACTGAATGCAGTAGACAGAAGAAAGTACCTACAAAAAGGAATAGGTCTATGATAGATAATATATTTTAATGAATTTTGCTCAATAAATGTTTAAGATTTTCATTGCTGTTTCTAGAAGTTAAGCAAACAGAACAAAACATGTTGTAAAACCCCAAACCATTAATGTGAGGTCATTTTTTATGAAACTATAATACTGCATGCTTTTCATAGATACCCTCATTCTCTTTCCAGCAATTGAAAGCGTTTTCCTCAGTATGAGTGAAGTGGCAATATGGCAGGTGTGAGCTCCAAGACTGGATTTATTTTTATTTCACTTCTGCTACTTACTAGCCAAGAGGTTTTTGGAAAAACCTGCAAAAATTCCCTTGTGCCTCAGTTTTTTCATCTGTAAAATGAGGATGATAATAGTACTCATTTTACAATTTCATGTAAATGAACAAATACAAGGAAACGTCACAGAGTCAGATATAGCCGTTAGTTCACTATACCTCCTCATAAGAAAATATGGTGATTTCCCTGCCTTCCTTCCCAAGCACCAGGCATTTTCCCTTCCAATTTCAGAGCAAACAATTAAGTTAATTAGTTACTGTAATTTCATATTACCTACATTTGACTCAGCACTGAGCTTCCACATCCTCTGTGGTGCTTGGGCTCCCTTAGCAGGTCACCTTTCTCATTAGATCAGGCATTTTCACGGCCAGAGACTGCAGTTACTGAGCTGTAGCATTCAATAGCTCTTAGCTGATGTTCACTTTGGCTAGCAGCAAAGTATCGACATCATGTTTACTCTCCTAACATTGCCCTAATTATATATTTGTAAAGGGAAACAAAAATAAAATACTTAAAATTCCATGTAGAAGGGCATTATTCCCACAGTATGATTCATCGAATTTAAAAAGACTTTTTGGTGCCAAAAAGAAAATCTATTTGAGCCTTGTTCATCTACACATTTATTTTTATGGGGACTAGGGGTTGGAAAGAGGTACATGTCGTGTTCTGCTGTCTTCTATTTCTTGAATTTTGCAAAAGTAAATGGCTCACCCTCTGTTTGTTTTGTTGAGAAAACATCTTAATGCAGGGATAATGCCCAGCCCTTTCAAGTAGGAGAAGATCTATACTTAAGATCCTCAAATTTGTCCTGAGCTATTGGGATTTGGCTCAATAATTAGAGGCAGATGTTGCTTCAACATAGAAGAATGAACCAATTCAATCTTTACATAAAGCTCTCTGTCTTAGAGACTGACTCACCATCTTTAAGAGTAAGGACAAGCCTAATTTTCTCATTGGAATTCTGGGCCATTCTACCTACGTTCTTTACATCAAATCGATGAAACCTATGGTCCAATCCAATCCTGAATGCAAGCTCTAATTATACCTCCTCATAGGAACTCTTTGTTTTTCTCCTTCTTCCTGTGTCTGAACTTTTTTGATTGCCCTCTAACTGCAACTTTTCATTTCCAGTGTGAAAACCACTAAGTGAGGTAAAGCCGCAGTGAATCTGATTTAGAGTTGTCAGATAAAATACAGGATACTCAGTTAAATTTGAATTTCAGATAAACAACAGTGCTACACTTAGTACACTTAGTATACACGTATCTCATGCAATTCAAACTTAACTTTATTTCCTGTATTTTTTACTTGAACTTCACAAGCCGAATCTCATCTCTAATTACGGATACTACTTTATAAAGCAGAGCAAACTTTTATAAAAATGGAGTTCAAGTGTTTATTTCTTTGTAACATGCAAAACTTCTAACCATTCTCTTTTGATGGTTTTCCGGTTTTTCAGTTTTTTCAGTTGCTTTATGAAAATTTGTCTTTGTTGATCCTGCCTCCTTTTTGTAATGCACTCAACTCCATCATTGTTCAACACCCTAGTTATTTTTTTTCCTATTTTGACATTTTTACTTTTACCATTATTTTTTTTATCATGAAAAAGAATGATTCCAAAGCTTTCCTTTATATTTTATCTTCCCTGAATGACAGTTTATGAAGGAATACTCAAAACAGGATTTTAAGAACACAGAATCATCATTGTACCGACATTCTCTTAGCCTAGTTTTAGACTATTTAAGGAGAATATGGTCTATTCTACACCCAGAATTCTGAAGGAAATTCTCTTTTCTTTTTCATATGTACTTAGTTCTCTAACTTCCATACTGATTTCTGATTTAAAACCCTGTGCATTTCCTAAAGCCTATGGCACAGTGATAGATAGAGTGGTAGATTTTCTGGCTTTTTCCCATTACAAGTTATTTTGCACACCACTGTCAATTATTTTTAAAGACTGACGTCTTGATCATGTTGCTCCCCCGACTCTGGGGCTTCCTTTAGTACTCTTTGAATCAACTACAAACTCAGATGCTTCTATTTATTATTTCTTTCTTAACTTACTTCTGTCAGTATCCTCCATCTTCATTTCACCAGATTTATTTAAAAACAGGACTAATTGGAATTTATCTCTATTTATCTAACCAACTCTGAATTTGACCCACCCTACCTTCCTCCAAAATGAGAGGAATAAATAAAATGAGAACCCTCCCCTCCTTCACAATCTTTCTCCCTCCCCATCAATTATAGGATATCTCTTTGATAAACCTATTTTTTAAAGCTACTTTCCTATTTTAGCTCTTAACACACTTTTTATTAATGTAATCATAATGCAATGAAAAGAAAATACATCTGAATGAAGTTCTGACTGCTTCACATTTGACAGATTGAATGACTTTCTAAGTATCATTTTTATCATCTTAACAATTGGGATAATAATCCTTATCCAACAGGCTTGCTGAGATTAATAAATATAACATTTTATGTCAATCAGTCCATCTTGTGGTAGGATATATTTTAGGCCTTAAATAGATGGTAATCTTTTCCCACATAGTTATTTTTTAAAAAGTCTCAAATATCCTAAAGAAAGAGGCTGTATATATTAATATATGCTTTTAAATGTGATACACAGTGGGGTTTGGAAAATATAATAGCTTTACCAAAGAAAGATTTTTCCAGATAACTGAAACCTATCCCTCTAAAAGCAGTTTTTAAAATAAATTTTAAAGAAATCTTATGGAAAGTTTTCTAAAAGAGTTTATTCTTCTAAGTCTCCTTAAGCAGAGAATACTGATAAAATTTGTCATCTTATCATGAATCCATGAATATTATATACGTTAAATGATGTGTCCCACACTATTTTTCCCTATGTTAAATGCCACAGATTACCACCTTTTTTTTTTTTTTTTGGTCTGCTCATCTATTTTCCATCTTCCTGTTGAGTGCTACATTACCTGGACCTATACAAGCTTCTCCTCCTACCACTATCCCCCACCGACCCCAGGAACATCAGCAATTCTCAACTATGTGATTTACTAATTTGCTAACTTGATGGTTATCATCTACAGAGATTTTAGGGTTTTTTAAAAAGGTATTTTTGTTGTTGTTCACAAGAAAAGTAAATGCAAATACTGGTGATTACCCAAGCTGCTTACCTATGCATCAATTTTATTAAATCTATTTGGTAACTTTAGAGGCCCTAGTGTTTATTTCCTGATTTCTAGCAGTATCCCTGGTTGTTGCTTGCCAATCAGAAATTTGTAAAGTTGTTAATGTTATGAGAAACTGATACTGTTATTATAAATCAATGCCAAGACATTTTGTTCATTTACTTCATAGCATCATTATCTGCTTAACATATCATTTTATAAAATATCAGAAGTTCTTTAGTGCTGAAACGGCCATGTCATGGACAAAAGTTCTTACAAACTTAACAGTGTGACACCACCAAGAATAGACCAAAATAATAACTTGTAATTATGGTTTATTTTTCTAAAAAAAAAAAAAAAAAAAGACAAGCATGTCCCATTGATGAAGAAATAGGCAATTTTACTTCTGTGACCATTTCTCCCCTACACATAATCAACTCCATTTTTTTAAAGATTTATTTATTCATGAGAAACAGAGAGAGAGAGACAGAGACATAGGCAGAAGGAGAAGCAGGCTCCTCACAGAGAGCCAGATGCAGGACTCGATCCCAGATCCCTGGATCACAACCTGAGCCAAAGGCAGGCGCCCAACCGTTAGGCCACCCAGGCATCCCATCAACCCCATTTTCTCATTCACAACTGTTTGGAGTGGGAACTCTACTTTTGACTTAATAAATTCAAATCCTTTACCCATCATCCTCTCCTAAGACCTTTATCCTTTGGCCCTAGTCTATATTTCCAGCTTTATCTATCTCCCCACTACTAAGCTGAATAACACATTCACTCAACTAGCAAGGTTTCCCCATTCTTGCTGTGTGTACATTTCATCCTGTGTCTGGCAGGCCCTGTTCCAAATATGCAAGAATTATAGCAGTATCCACAAGAAATTAATAATTGAGCTAGGAGTATTTTCTAGATACTATATATATTTTTACATTAAAAAATAATTTCTTGGGAATCCGTGGGTGGCTCAGCAGTTCGGCGCCTGCCTGAATTCAGCCCAGGGCCTGATCCTGGAGACCTGGGATTGAGTCCCATATCGGGCTCCCTGCATGGAGCCTGCTTCTCCCTCTGCCTGTGTCTCTGCCTCTCTCTCTCCTCTGTGTCTTTCATGAATAAATAAATAAAATCTTAAAAAAAAATAATTTCTTATGATTTGAATTTTGTCTCCTCTCAGAGTCGTTAGTAATTTAAATGAATAAAGTTGCTTTCCACAGGACACTTGATATATTTTATTGCTTGCAGGACTACTGATAATCAATAGAATCAAGTTGCCTCCTTGGCGGCTGACAAAAATTAGCTATAATTCCCATCAGAAAGCCGATTAGAATAGCACACTTGTGGTACTATGTTGGCTTTGATTGCTATTAAACTTTCTGTTTTTATTCTTTCTCCCAAACTCCTGTACTTTCCTACCTGTAAGTCATTTTCCTCACTTAAAACCTAGGATATGTGTATTCCTTCCTTCATTCACTCAGCCATCTATTCATGCATTCATTCAAAGATATTTACTAAGAACTTACTATGAACCAAGCATTATTTGGAATATTGAAGTTTCATCTTAACATCAAAGGGATATTGAAAATTCTGTTCCATGTTAACTGTAGTCCCCATGTTGTGCATTACATCTCCATGACTTACTTGTAGCTTGGAGTTCAGACTTTTTAAACCCCCTTCACCCATCTTGAAAACAGGTGTGAAGAATGAACAGGCAATTAAAGAAGGTTCTGAGCACTTGATTAATTAATTAATTAATATTAATATAAAGGGATCAAGTGGGATCATGACTAAGCACAGGGATGTTACTTTGAAAATAATTCTGGCCTTGGTGATCCACCTGTTCTTTGTGAGCAAGAAAAACACTTAATATTTAAGAACTGGAGGAAAAGGCTCTCCTACTCAACGTGTGAATACAAGAGATCAACAGAAAATTATGTCCAATCTAATCAGTTGAAAATACAAGGCCAAGTATGAATGAAGAGTTTGTACAAGTTAAGAAAAATACTTAAAAACTACGTGCTCACTCTAGGAGCCTGTCTTCTAGAAATTTTGGGGGACTCTTTGGGTCGATTAGTTAGAAAGCAGCTAAGCAGGAAAAAGGCTTTAGAAAAGAAGTTGCTTCTTTTATGCCTACAGTTGAAGGGTTTATTCACCGCATGGGTCACTATGTGGGTTTAATTTTCCTAAGTTCACGAATAAACAGAGACTTTAACCAGATATTTCAAATTTGTGTTCTATTCACCATGTAAAGGGCACAAGTGATTAACTTTACCATCAATGCATTCTGTTCCCCTCCAGCAGAAATTCAAACCACAACTCTCTTAGTAAAAAACAAAACTCTTGTTTTGCGTGAAATAACCCGTCTTCTCTGGTGGGCATCCTCTCCAGGTGCCGATGCCTTTGAGTCCCCCAATTATAAAGAAGCCATCATTAGGGCGGCCCTAGAATCACGTGAACCATGCCCTGTACTAAGGAACAGTTGGAGGTGAGTTTCAAGCACTTACCTTCAGTCCCCACCCCACCCCACCCCCAACCTGCAGACTCAGAGCTGGAGTGGAAATTCAGCCCACTTGGGAAAGCTGAGGTTTTCAGTTGCTATGCTACTCACAAGGTCAGGATGGAGGCCAGGGGTGACTTGGGATGCTGGATGTTTCTTGCAGAAGTTCCTTGATCTGTGATGGCGGCTCCTTTTCTCAAGAGCTTCCCCACTCCCCAGTCTTGTCTTTTCCTCTGCACTCAGCTCCTCAAGCTGCTTCCCTGCTCCCAAACCAGCCCTGGGGTAGGCATTTCCTCACTGCACAGATCAAAAGAGTTCAGGGCACACAGAGATGTAGCTGGCCTTTTGATCAAAACAGTGATGTTTTCTACCCTTAGAGGGCCCATTGGAATCACTTGCAGACTTCAGCAAATTCGGAGAGGCCACAGTCTCCTGATTCTAATGATGTAGGTCCAGGGTGGAGTCTGGGCCTCACGGTTTGTATAAGCTCCCCATTGTGATGCTTATGGCACCTGCTGAGGCTGGGAACACTGATAACATCAACCCCTAAGATGCTAATAGATGTTGTGGGGGTTGGGGTTGAGAAAGAGGACGGGTGTATTTGTAAAATTAAACTTGTTTCCCAAATAAACTCTAACCAGGAGAAACTTTGGGAGGATAGTTTTTTATCTTTCTCATCTAGAGGAATTAAAACGTGGGGAGAAGGAAAGAACATTATAGCCAAACTGCATTCAATTTCCTCTCCCCTTGTCTATGGAACATGGCCTGTTGGGAAGTAGGGGGAGGGGAGCCTGGATGTTGGGGAACACCAGTGAGAATTTGAGGCCATGCATGGATCTCTCCATCTCCTCACCCCTTCCCCTGGAGAAATGGGCTGCAGTCAAATAGTGAAGAGCACCTCCTGAGAGCCTTAGAAAAACCTTCAACCAATCCTTTTCTCCAGTTTAAACAGAAACACTCCAACCCTCAGAAAAGCACCAGTTGGTGTAGATTCAGAAGTGGCTTCTCAGGGTGAGAACCTGATTCTCACAGGGAACCTTCCCTGCATCCCTCCCCCAACCTCCCTTTAACCTTATCTACTCAGCATCCTCCCCTCCAATGGGATCATCTCCCAACGTCCTGGATTGGGATTATCAGTGTCCCATGCATAATTTTTTTTTTGGTGACTTTAGGAGTTTTATTTATGAGACAGTTATTTTTTCAATCATAAAGTTATTATATATTTTTGTTATATATATATATTATATATATTATTATATATATATAATATTTTCTTCCTTCCCTTCATGGTTTTTCACCTGGGTGCTTAGAAAGATGGAGGCAAGGTGTCTGGCCCTGCAGTCTAAGGAGGTCAGGCTCTCTTGGCAAGGCCACATCTCAGCAGATAGTAGGAAAAGCAATCAGACTCCAGGATCCTCAGTCCCCAGAGACATTTCCTTCCTCCACATGGACCAACCCTCACCTCTAAAAACCATAAAGGAAACCCAGCAAGGGCGTAGGTCCATCTGCTGCCACTCCTAGGCTCTCTTTCCTGCTGACCAATTTATGTGCATGGTAAAAATGCTTGTTTTTCCAAACTCAAAACAAAAATAACCCCCGCCCCCCACAACCAAACCATCAGTTTGGAAATTTCTGTGGATTTGTCCCAAAGTCAGAGGCACTCTCTCAGCACAATCCCTGCTCTAGAAGGGGTCTCTACACCTTCAGTAAGAGGGGAGGAGAGTAGAGAGGAGAGTTTTGGGGTTTGGAGAAGGAAAGAAAAGGTGTGGCTGGTCTGAAGGTCATGATAAAAAAAAAAAAAAACAATTTTCCATTTATGTAGTTTATCTCATGTGTTATTCTTTGATTGGCACCATCTACTCAACCAGGAAATTTGTGAGCAAAGCAGATTCTCAGACCTCAGTCTAGATTTACAGAATCACAAACTCCAGAGGTGGAGCCAAGACAAACCCTCCAGGTGACTGGTGCAAGGTAAGATTTGAGAACCACGGGCTGTCTCAAGTTTTCTCTGGGCTTCTCCTTTCCAACCTTGGGTTACTTTAAAAAAAAAAAAAAAAAAAAAAAAAAGGAAGAAAAAAACCCACTTCCTATTACTTGTGTCTGAATCCTGGATGGTAAGGTGAAAAAATAAATGAATAAACTCTCTGCAAATAGAAAAATCATGTATGCCTGTCAACAAACAAGCTCTACAAATTATAGCCCATAGAAAGGGTAAGTAATAGCTTATTCGGGACACATTCAGAGAGCAAAGTTCTCTTTGAGTCTCCATAGCTGCATCCGAGAACACGCATATGTTTTCAATTAAGTCAGCCTAGCTGTATCGTAGTAGTCCTTCCAACTCCAGTGGATCTAGGATATTTTAGGATTAATAAAAAGCAGCAAGGAGTGAGAATAATTAGAAATATAAGAAGGAGTGCTGTATGATGTTGGGAAATATGTACATATTTTAAGACAAGTTCTCAAATAGAATGGTTATGAGCCCACATCACACAGTTTTATCTCAAACAAGTTGCTTAAAGAGAGGTTGCTGAGTAAACCAACTCAGTGATGCCTCCTGCTGGTAAAAACGTTTCATAGGGAAAAAAAGAGCAGGGATACAATATGGAAATGTCTAGTTAAGGATTATTTGGCTAGTCAAAAAATGGATTAAAGATGTATGCAAGTCCCAAAACTGACAGCCAAGCGGGTAACCCTGCATGCCCAGAAAGGCTCTTGAAATATCACAAAAGTCTGTTCTAAAATTACTCAGACTTATCAGGGGCTCTGATTACTTTTCAGGAGGGGCTGTGAGTGGCATCTTGCAAAAATGTTCTGTCTCTTAGCAGGTTCGAAAGAACTGTTTTCTCAGTTCTAATCTCATCTCTTCTCACTAAGTTCCCTTTTTTTTTTTTTCTTTTTTGCTTCTAGTAAGTAATTTAAACTTTCCAAATCTCAATTGCTTCATCTGTTAAGTAGGGAAAATGATTTCTAACCCAAATGAAAGGAGAAGTCTAGGAAAAAAATAATTATCTTTTTAGAGTCTTCCCAGAACTATGACCGACTGACTAATCACCATTATGCATTAAAGGGGAAAGGTAATATGAGATATTTTCTATCCTTGGATTCCAGTACCAGCTGTAACACCAAGCCCATGGTAGATGTATTTAATCTGTCATTTGTCACACAGTTCCTCCTCTGTTACCCATTCCCTATGCATTTACAAAATCTCAGTCTGCGTGATTCCTCTGTGAGGTTGGTATCTCCATTGTACAGGTGAAAGAATGGAGACAAATAGGTTAAAGAACTAGGCCAGGGTCAACAGCTGGTAAGCGGCAGAGTCTGGATTTGAACTCAGGAAAGCAGCTTCTAGAAACCGTGTTCTATAAGCTGCTCACTAGTGGATGGGCTGTCATTCTGCTTGATTCTCCAGCAGTCAGGGGTCAAAGGACCTTAGAAACCCTTAAAGAAGTTGAGCTTCCAAGAGCCCCAGTGGGAGGGAACGAAGTACCTCGTCCAGGTCATTGAAGCAAGGCCAGTTCCTTGAGTTGCCCTGTGCACCCACTGCCTGCCGATGCTCGTCCATTTCTGCTACGGCCCTCAGTCCTTGGCTGAACCTCCTGTACCCGATCTGAGCGTAGGCACCGTGCTTCACCCTTGGGATTCCAGAAGCCAGTACAGAGAGTGACCTAGGAGCCCTCTCCCAACAAAGGAGGGTTCCCTAGCCGTGTCTGTGCTGCTCGGCACTGTAGCAGGTCCTCTACATCATCCCTAAGGAAAAAATGTAACATCACAGGATGGAAGATATTACTGCCTTGATGTTTCTAGAGCCCCTGACATTTTCTTGAGGCTTTAATAAAAAAACAAAAACAAACAAGAACAAACAAACAAAAAAACAAACAAACACTGTCTCAGGTAGTAGGAGAATGAAAGGATCCACATTGGGGATTTTGAGGACTGAAAACATGATGAGGTGTTCTAGTGATAACTACTAAGTACAAGCAGAGCTCAAGAGGAAAGAGCCTTCCTTCTGAGCAGTGGAACCTACAGGATTCTGATACTGCTGGGTCCACAGTCGGGAACAATCCCCGACCTCACTTCTGAGTACTGGACTCTGGATACCATGTACGTGAGGGCCACTTTCTCAGGGTGTCTTTGCGTCCAGCCCTGAGCTGATGCGGTGTCCCCTGGGCAGGCCTTGATCTTCTGGGGCAGAAGGCTTGGTCCTGTCTTCATGACGAGGGCTCAATGTTGAGAGTCTGTGCTCTAGCCACACAGCAGGAGGAGAAATGAGATTCCTTCCCATCTCCCCAACTCTAGTGGTGGTGTCTGCTCTTTTAACCTCGCCTATCTCTGAAGAGAATGATAAATACTGTATGATCTCACTTATATGTGGAATCTTAAAACATATATATATATATATATATATATATATATATATATATGTATCAAACTCCTAGAAACAGAGAATAGAATGGTGGTTTTCAAGGGCCAGGAGTGGGGGAAATGGGGAACTATTGGTTGAAGGGTCCAGACTTTCAACTGCAAGAGCAAGAAGTCTGAGGATCTAACGTACGGCGTAGTGACAAGAGTTAATAATTTTATATTGCATATTTCAATGGATTGTTAGGCAGCTTGATTGTGGTAATCATTTCACAATGTATACATATATCAAACCATCACATTGTACACTCTAAATATATTACAATTTTAAAAAAGGATTTTATTTATTTATTCATGAGAAACACAGAGAGAGGCAGAGAGAGGCAGAGACACAGGCGGAGGGAGCAGCAGGCTCCATGCAGGGAGCCCGATATGGGACTCGATCCCGGGTCTCCAGGATCACGCCCTGGGCCCAGGGCAGACTCTCAACCACTGAGCCACCCAGGGACCCCGATATATTATAATTTTTATTGTCAACAATACCTCCTTAGAGGTGGAAAAAAAAAAAAAAGAGAAGTACTCTGAGATGTCATATCTCTGAGTTTGTGCACATCTGCTACAAATGATGTTATAAAATATTTGGGTCAGATTTTTACCCTAAACAACATTGTAAATGTTATTCTATTCTTTTCTGGCACTAAAGTTTGCTGGTGAAATGTCATAAACAAACAAACAAACTCACATATCTCTGAATTTTTGACCTCTGATTAACCTCTGGGGTATTTTATTGCTTTCCTCTCATACCTGTGTTGCGTTCAGGTGTGTGTGTGAATTTTCCCTCTTCCACCACTTTCGGGTGAGAATGACAGGTATCAGCAGCTTGTAGGGCACAACTTGTCCCTGCTGTGACTCAGCAGAAACTTCATAGCTTTTGGAAGATCCTCCGATCACCAGGAGGCTGCTCCTTGCTGATCTTCCAATAGAAGGTTCTATGGGCTTTCCTATGGTGCAGCTCACAGTATAGCATCCACGACCACGTCAGAACAGCAGACACATAGCTCTCACTCCTCCAAAGTGTATAGCTGAGCACCAGTGGGAAAGTGAAATTCTACACTACAAATTATACCCTAAAAATAATGATTTTGAACCAGATAGTAGTTTAAAACCACAAGAATGTTTTATTCCCTTATTTTAAAAACTAAAATGTTTTGTTTTTCCATTCATTCTTTCTGAAAAACATAAGAAATGCTTTAAACTTTTACTTAAAAGTGCATCATGTTTAATATTACAACCATATGATTTTTTTCCTATTTTCGATTATGTAGAGAAAATAAACATTTGATTCACTTGAATAACTTTATAGTTTACAAAGCTTGCTTATATTGCTGAATATATATAAGCTCATTCCAAATATACAGCCTGACATCTTAGAATCTGAGGTATTGACTTTGGGCAACAGTTAAGCCAATTTTTTTATTCTCATTGGAAGCACTGAATTGAAACGCTGTAATCTTCTCCAGAACTATCTTCCATTTCATGTTTCAGCAAAGACTTAATTGTTCTTTGAAGAATTTCTAACTCTAAAAATGGTGGCAATTTATATTCCAAAGAAATATGATTATCTTGCTCAGAAAAGGGAGGAAGCATAGAATTGCCTTTATTTTTAAATTATAATTATAATTATATATTGGCAGCACATGTGAACAATGTAGACATAAAATTATGATGAGAAAAACCTGCAACAAGAAGGAAGCGTGCATAGATAATGATCCTCTGCCTAGTAAAGTGGGTTCTACTTATTTATGTGTTTATTTATTTAGGCATATTAAATGTCTACAGCAGCAATCTGGACTTCACCTTTTTGATTAGTTGTCTTTTTCAGCACCTATGTTTGCCTACCGTGTTGAATACCACATATTATCTGCTTTGGGTACTATGTATCTTTTCAATGAATGCTAATTATGTTTAATTTTGTACTTATTCTAGAATTTTATAACTCTTGAGGTAACTAAAATTTTCACAACTTGTCAAAAAATAAAGATTAATGCCATGATACATTTTATAAGACCACTTTTCATCCCATTTGCATAAAAATGATGGCTACAACTCCCTGTATGTATTTAATTTGGGGAAAGGATGTGTCACGTGGTTTTTTTAAAAAATAATAACACCATGCAATCGGTATTTAGATATTTTAGGGATGCCTGGGTGGCTCAGAGGTTGAGCGTTGGCCTTCAGGGCGTGATCCCGGTGTCCTGGGATTGAGTTCCACATCGGGCCCCTTGTGGAGAGCCTGCTTCTCCCTTTGCCTATGTCTCTGCCTCTATCTCTGTGTCTCTCTGTGTCTTTCATGAATAAGTAAATAAAATATTTTTAAAATAATAAATAGATAAATACATATTTTAAAATGTGTTATTTACCTGTACTCAATTGGTGTAAGGAAAAAGGGAGATACTCACTAGCTAATAAATAGATAAATACACATTTTAAAATTGTCATATACCTGTACTCCATTGGTGTAAGGAAAAAGGGAGATACTCACTAGCTAGTAGTTGGGCAAACATCACATCTTATTTCTTTCACACAGTAAAATGATAAGGTCTCTGGTTGGTGAGGAAGAAAGACTTTGTGACCTGGACAGAGAAAATGAGAGCTGATTCTGAGCATGAGAGAGAAGGATGGACCTTGTTGTTTTCAGGTTGTAAAATTTAAAAGGGCTATTTCAAGGGGTGTTGATAACTGCATTTGAAAGGGGGCTTGCATTTGTCTAGGGACATAAAGCATTACGGTTCTCTTTGTCATATTAGCATAGGTCACTGAGCATAAAAGTGGCATGATAAGTGAGTTAGGGATGATAAATGTGGTAGCATATACATGATATTAAAAGGCACTGGAATCATAGAGTGATGACCTGGACTAAGTGGTGGTAATGAGAGTAAAGATGGAGGGCGGTAGAAGTGGATTTGAAAGGGGACAGTGGATGTGATGATTGGCCACATAAAATTATAGGAGCAGAGAAGAGTGTCACAAATGAGTTCTGGGTCTGAAGCCCAATGACTGACATTGAAGGTGCACTCGTGGAGGTGGCGAAGTCTGCCTATTTGGGGAGGGAAATGGGACACATAATGGACACTCTGACCCTGGGCCAGGAGCAGCAAAGCTAAATGAAAATAGGTCCTGGTAGGAGACAGGAGAGCAAAGTGAAATGGAGATATAAGAAGTTTGGTCATAAGGGATGCCTGGGTAGCAAAGTCAGTTAAACATCCCCTTGGGTCGAGATCTCAGGGTTGTGGGGTCAGGCCCCATGTCAGGCTGCACACTCAGCACCAAGTCTGCTTAAGCCTCTCTCCCTCTCCCTCGGCCCCAACCTCCCCTTGCCCCCTCAAATAAATAAAAGAGAAAGGAAATCTGACATGGAAACAGAGGATTGATTAGAAATGATAGGAGAAAAAGAAAAGAAGCATCAGGCCCAACCAAGAATTTCATGAAGATGAGACACTGAGAAATATTACAACACTCAGATGTCAAGAGAATGGGAACAAAAAGAGGGAGAGAATGGAAAAAGCTTTGGTTTGGACCAAAAGAAAAAATCATTGGTGTCTTTGGAAGAAATAGTTTTAGTGGAGTGGTGGAGTGACTTAGGTTAACAGGAAATACATGACTAATTACAGAAGTAGAGCAGTACAGTACCCACCAGGCCGTCTTTCAGGGGCTAATTAAACATTGAGACGTAGAATGTGACTCAGGGGTCACATTTGGCACCAACTTAGGGATCTATTGAATAGGAAGCTGACTTGCCAGACAGATGACCTCAGATGACCCCTTTCAGTGAGAGTCCCTGCAGCAGGCCCCTCAGCAGATCCTTTGGTCTCCTACCCAGAGAGCAGCCCGGGTGCAGGCAGATACAATTCACAGTGCTGGGTGCAGGAGCCTCCATGCTAGAAATCTCCTTTTCACAGTGGAAATAACCTCTAATCAAAATTTTATAGACATAAAACTCACCCAGATACAATAGCTGCCACACTCATTAGGGCCCAGAGTTATGGAACTGCCATCAGGCATTTATGACATATTGATATTTATCCAGTCCAATGCATTTTATTTATTTATTTTTAAGTATAATAGGGGATTGGGAGGTCTCCAGGTCAGAGATGAGCATAAAAAAAAGCCAAGGACCCCATAGGTGTAGGATGATGAGAAAATCAGAAGTGAAATGGTTCAGCATGGGATTCAGACTGTATGAAGAATCATGTGCAGCCTGGAGAAATACAATATGTTGAGTGCAGGTTCAGTGAGGGCTTGGGAGAGATGACAAGACAGGCTACATCCCACCTTGCTATTTCTTTCAGCATTTAGAAAAGTCTTAGGTGGACGGTAAATACGCAATAAACAGCTGTTTGATTAAAATAATGAGTGCATTGAAATGGATAAATTGTCTTATTTTTTATTTTAGTTGTTGCTGTTTAAATGATATATTTTTTAAGATTCTATTTATTTATTCATGAGAGACACACACACAGAGAGAGAGAGAGAGAGAGAGAGGCAGAGACACAGGCCAAAGGGAGAAGCAGGCTCCATGCAGGGAGCCTGATGCGGGACTCGATCCTGAGTCTCCAGGATCATGCCCTGGGCTGAAGGCAGTGCTAAACCGCTGAGCCACCCGGGCTGCCCTAAATAATAATTTTAAAATCCTAAAAACATAGTAAAATAAAATAACAAGTATAAATGGGGAATGCCAAGTTCAGTATCTTGGCTTTCGTTAGATTGATGCCATGCTGACATTAATGATGATAATGTCTCGTTAGATAACAATAATATACAGAAAGTAATAGGCAAGGTGATAGATGACAAGAAACCACAGGAAATAAAGCAGCACTGGTGAAAATGCTGATTGTGGGGTAGGGGGAAAGTCAGTATTGAATAAATACATTTTAATGGGACGGTCTTGGTCAATGCTCTGCATGGCTGTATCAGAAGTCCTTAATTTTTTCCATCAGTTTTTGCTTGTGTAAACAGCTTATTGCAGCTACGGTGCCTCCTCTAACTTGTTCTCCTGTAACTTGTAGAGACGTCCAGGCTTCCGAATGGGGCAGCTTCTCCCTCAGATGTAAGGGACCATCCAAGTCCAGCTGGAAATTAAAACAATTAGCTTATGGACCAAGGACCAAGCAGGGACAGTTCGGAGAATTAGGGCTGCAGGGAATCTGCAGGATGATCTAGTGCAAACTCCATATGTTATGGATGAGGAGAGACCTGAGGCTTGGGGAGGTTGGATGAGTTCCTAAGCTCGTACAGGTTCTTGAGGACAGCTGGGGACCCAGATTCCAAGTCTAGTGCTTTACCCCTCTCCATGCTGTCTCCAATAACTCCTGTGAAAAAAGCAAATAATTTTAGCCCCCCTTGGCCATCTGTGCTTCTGCATCCCCTTTTCTGCAGTTGCTCATTGTTATTTCCTGCAAGGGTCAAACATTTCTCTTTTCTCTTCTCTTCTCTTCTCTTCTCTTCTCTTCTCTTCTCTTCTCTTCTCTTCTCTTCTCTTCTCTTCTCTTCTCTCTTTCTCTTTTCTCTTCTCTTCTCTTCTCTTCTTTCTCTTCTCTTCTCTTTTCTTCTCTTCTCTTCTCCTCTCTCTCTTCTTTCTCTTCTCCTCTCCTCTCCTCTCCTCTCCTCTCCTCTCCTCTCCTCTCCTCTCCTCTCCTCTCCTCTCCTCTCCTCCCCTCCCCTCCTCTCCTCTCCTCTTCTCCTTTTCAGAGGTGGGGGGAGGGACAGAGGGAGAAGGAGAGAATCCTCAGCAGACTCGCTGCCCAGTATAGAGCCCAATGCAGGGCTCAATCTCACAACCCTAGATCATGACCTAAGCCAAAAATCAAGAGGTGGATGCTCTACAGGCTGAAACACCCAAGCACCCTAGGTCAAACATTCCTGTACCAAACTTTTAAGAATTCCTAGTAGAAGGACGAAGAGGCATGGCCTGCCTATGTGTATAAAGAGAATGGAAATATAGAATCTTTTTATGTGGTAATATCGAGGTACAAACCTCTGAAGTATATTTTAAGTGAGTATGATTTCCAGTAGTTTCCTTCCGGCGTGGTTTAGTAGAATTAGCATGAATGCTATGGTCAGACACGCATTTGAACCTTTTCTCTGAAGTGCTGGCTAGGGGCAGATCACTTTACTTTTCTGGACATCAGTTTAGTGACGGCTAACTACATCCAGTGTCAGAGTAGATTTGAGGATTACACAGAATTAAAATATGGAAAATCATGGGGCTTTTTGCTTGCTCTTTCCTTTTTATTTTTGGTCAAATTGCAATATCAGAATTTTCTCAAAATTTATAGCGAGTACAGCCACTTTGTTTTAATATTAATGTTTCTCCTTTTTTTCTTAAAATATCCCAGTACTGTACAAATAGGGAAATTATCTTATATGAAGATAATACAATGAAATGGAAAGGAAGGGGGGGGGAAAGTTTGAGTCTTCTAATTGGGTAAAAAGGAAAATATTAAGAAAAACATTTTTTTATATTTATTTATTTATTTATTTATTTATTTATTTATTTATTTATTTTTAAAGATTTTATTTATTCATGAGAGACAGAGAGAGAGGCAGAGACACAGGCAGAGGGAGAAGCAGGCTCCATGCAGGGAGCCTGATGTGGTACTCAATCCCGGGACTCTGGGATCAGGCTTTGAGTCGAAGGCAGATGCTCAACCACTGAGCCACCCAGGCATCCCAAAAAAACATTTTTTAATGCAAGTTTGGGGGCACCTGGGTAGCACAGTCAGTTGACCATCAGACTCTTGGTTTCAACCCAGTTTGTGATCTCGGGGTTGTAAGATTGAGCCCTGTGTCAGGGTCTGCGCTCAGCAAGGAGTCCTCTTGGGATTCTCTCTCTCCCTTTGCCCACCCTCCTGCCCCCACTTCAAATAAATAAGTAAATCTTTATAAATGAATGAATGGATGCATGCATGCATGCAAGTTTTTCAGAAGGTTCCTACAGGGTAAACTTCAGGAGGATTTTTTTATGTAGAGTCTTACATGGAGGGCACTAAATACAAAGCAGTGTTTATATGACTTTTTTTGTTGTTTGTTTTCTAAAACGACTTCAATAAAAAGCCAGGTACCTAATCTTAAAAGTGAATCCCGATATTTGAAACTTCTTTGTTCTAGGGAGCAGGCTTCCTGTGGTTTAGTACAGTTCAAAGCTTGAATACAGGACAGCTAGAGATGTGAAGAATGCGGTGTTCTTTATACTATCTAACCCGAACATGACTTCTCTCAATTAGGTTTCTAAAAGAGGTCTAGATGACATAACATTCTAGATTATAAAGGGTTCTCTCCCTAAATGTGAACACAGTTTTGAGAATGTTTAGTGTTTATATCTGTAGTAGAGCAAATCTTTCCATTCCCTCCAGCCCTCTCCTCCCTCTCCCTTGCACCCTAAATAAGAAAAGGGAAGATTGATTATCAAGTCAGCTCTGTTGGAGAGGATCAGCAAGTAAAATGGTCTTCGAAAGTAACATAGAATGCCGGACAGAAAAAAAAAAAAAAAAAGAAGAAGAAATAAAAAATAAAAAAATAAGAAAATAAAAAAAAAAAGTCAGAAAGAAAGTGTTTTTCTCAGGAAACCATGGAAAAGATCTAGAATGGATGCAAAATAAACCTTGGAGAAGAGGGAGATTATAAACCATATCTAAAGAAAAGCACAGAGATTGCAGTTTTCTAGTTTGCAGCTTAATGTGAAGTTTTTTTTTTCTGGTGGGTCTAAGAAAATATACTCCATTATTTGTGGTAGGGGATTGAGCAATGAGATATCTCCTAGAACAGCGAATATAAGGGTTAATGAGACAACCTTGTTTCAAGTCTCCAAGATATGTTTCATGTAAAAGCCTATGGTGTGGTATAGTTTGGAAGTCTATTACTGAGTTGCAAAATCAAAAATCCTTTTGATATTACGGTGAAGAATTAAAACAAAATAATTACCTTAGCTAGTGCATTCATCTTCAGCAGTTTGAACTGAATCCCAACCATTTATTAGAAATGGTTGAGGGGAAAATCTGAAAATATTCTAGGGAGCAGAAGATGGCACATGGAAATTAAACGTAGTATCCACACTTTATTTAACTGACTAGTTTTAGTATCATATTTTAAAGGCTGTAAAAAAATAATAGTAAGGGATAATACAGACTCTGCTTACTCCTATTTTTATCCTCATGATTTTGGAGGGAATGTGGCTTTCTCTGAGACCATCTTGTCGTGCTCATATTGAAGAATGCTCTTTGAAGGTTGGTGCACATGCTTTGGGTCGATGGTCTCTTAATATATGTGGGAGGGAAGTAGAAACTCAGTGTATAGTCCCTGAACCGGCAATGTCAACTTTATATTGGAATTTGCAAAAAAAAAAAAAAAAAAAAAAGTGAATTTGGCAGCCTCACGTCAGAACTAATGAGTCAGAAAATCTAGAGTTGGATCCAACAAATCTGTGTTATCATAAGCTTTCCAGCGGATTCTGATGCAGCTTTATATTTTAAGGGCCGCGTCTATAGTCTATGACAAAACTGAGGCATGACCAGGCACATCTGTGACCACGATTACAATCCCTGCCAAATCATACTTAACCACTTACAATAAACATGATATTTAGAATACTTCCTATCGTTACACTTTTAACTTTCAAATGATACATTTCAAAAATATATAGCTAGTAATGTCCTTCTGATTTCTCACCAATGGGTCCTTTAGGTTCAATGTTAGAATGACCTGGGGAGTATGAACTATCCTAACGCCCAGGGAGTGGATGGAAACCCAAGCATGAACTTGTTTTAGGGCTCCTGCCATGATTTCAGTGCAGCTACATATAGGGACCATTTCCTTGTTAAGCAAAAGTTCTCAGCTCTGTGCATAAAAATTACCAATTCAGCTTGTGACATATACTGACATATACTCAGAGATTCTGATTCAAAAGGTCTAAGATAGTTTCTGGGATTTTGCATTTCTAAAAGGCTTTCCATGTATGTTGGGCTGCCAGCACTGGTTCCAGTATTTTGAAGCTCTAGAGAGGAGATCTCTCT
Organism: Canis aureus; assembly: GCF_053574225.1. NCBI lineage: Eukaryota > Metazoa > Chordata > Mammalia > Carnivora > Canidae > Canis > Canis aureus. The sequence continues at coordinate 65,287,513 of NC_135625.1, forward strand.
GGTTGGCTCCTGTCAAGTTGTAAAGGAATGGAGGCAGAGGAGAAGTCCTGTCATTTAGGACTTTACCTATTGTAGTTTTTGATTATAAGTCAGAGAAGTGATTTTTTTTTTTTAGCCCTGATTTTCAAATGGTGTTTTAAAATGACTTTTGTTGAGGAAAAAAAATGCAAAAATAATCCATAAATATTCAGTGATGCAGAATGGTCAGCAGAAGCTAATATTAAAAATGTAGGGTAGGATAAGAGCCAATTGCTTTAAATCTTCAAACTTGAGAATCTCACTTAGAACTTTATAAGGTTGGACAGTGACTTTGAAAGGTTTTGCTGAATCACTAGATAGGCAAGCATTTATTCAGGTAAAAATGGTAAAGCAAGAGATAATTTGTAAGTCTTAACAACAAATTGTACGTCAGGATTATAACACATTATTATAATCATGTATATCTTTTATTTAACACATCACTTCTTAGAAGAATAAAATAAAATTTCTTAGACTTATCTTATTTAAAAAGTTTTTTGAGTGCTTAATATGATCAGGGCACTGTGTTAAGAGCCAAGCAGAAGCTACAGAGAGAGGGTAAGCTTTTATTATAAAATGTAGACTGTTATTTCTTTTTAAGATTGTATTTATTTATTCATGAGAGACAGAGAGAGACAGAGAGAGGCAGAGGGAGATGCAGGCTCCCTGCAGAGCAGGGGGCCCAATGTGGGCTCCATCCCAGGACCCTAAGATCACGACCTGAGCCAAAGGCAGATGCTTAACTGACTGAGCCACCCAGGTGCCCCAAATGTAGGCTGTTATTTAGGACCAAAATCCAAAAAAAAAAGAGTTTGTAGACCATAAACGAAGGGCAGAGGAGGGTAGTGAAAGTAAATGCAGAGTACATTAAAGAATTTTCTGACTCCATTTGAAATGTCTAAAAGACTACAGGGATTCACTCGGAGAGAAGATTGAGAAATGGCCATGTAAAACATCAGGCCTGGAGAAGGAACTGGATGTGAGATGGTGTTATGGGCAGAATCGTGTCTCCCCCAAATCCATGTGTTGAAATCCTAACTCCCAGTATCTCAAATGTTACTGTATTTGGAGATTGGCCTTGAAAGAGGTAATTAAGTTAAATTGGGGATGCCAGGGTGGGCCCCAATCCCATATGACCGGTGTCCTTAGAAGGAGAGGAGAGTAGGATGATCATAGACACACACAGAGGTGGGAGGTGAGGACACAGCGAGGAGGCTGCCATCTGTAAGCCAAGGAGAGAGCAAATCTGTCGCACCTGGGCCTGAGACTTCCAACCTCCAGAACTGGGAGAAAATAAATGTCTCTCATTTAAGCGTGTGATATTTTGTTATGACAACCCTAGCAAACTAATACAGCTAGTAATTTCCTGTGTACAGGGAATGGACTGAATAGTGTAATGAGAGTTCATTAGAACCAGAGAAGTCGCTTTTGACTGCAGAGGTTATCTGGGAGTCTGTGAAGTCTTCTAAGAAGTGATGTGTTAAATAAAAAATTACCTATTTTTAACCTCTGGTGCAAGGAAACATTGTTCCTCCTAAAAGGAAGTCCATAAACCTAACTACAGGAGCATCTCTGGATTCCCCTACATTAGCCTATACTTTTTTTTTTTTTTTTTTTTTTTTTTTTTTTTTTTTTACCAGATCAAAGATTTTTCTGAAATTTTTTGGCTTACAAATAATATTAAGTAGTGTTTGAGTGAGGTTATGGCATATATATATATATATATATATATATATATATATATATATTTTCAATCTTTTTATCTCTTTCGCTCAGAGGGTACCAAAAAGGAGTGAGTTAGGCAAAGGCACCAGTTGCTGTTGAGGTAGAGAAGTCCTAGGTAGAGATCGATTCAGCTTGAGTCATACATATAGACACTTTGATATTTAAATATGACCTTCTAAAAAAATATGACCTTCTGTCTTACTTCTCCATCCCCTAAATATTAAAGATCACTTTTACCCTTTGGGGAATCGCTTTGAATAAAATGGAAAACAATTTGCCAAGCCAGACATACAGGGGAGAGACAGTAGGTGCTTGTGTTGGAGTGAATGGAGACATCACGTCTAGCAAACTGGAGACACTCATGACTCCAAGGGAATTGTTTGGCTTGATCTCAGTGATCAAGGGAGGCCTTTGGATTTCAGCGTAGGAAGCTCTATGGATTGAAGCAGTGGATTTGCTTTATTTGATTGATGTCTGTATGACAGAGACAGATGGATATGGGGTGAAGCGACTCTATTTTTAAAAGGTCGGACAAAGCTAAGGCAAACAGAAGCAAAGGAAGTAGAGACATGGAAAATGATTATATGGCCACATGCAAGGCCTGGCCAGCTGTTTTTATGCTCTAACAGGAGGCTGTGAGGGAAGCCCCATCATCCAAGCAGTTTCCCCAAAATAAGTACCTAATGGAATTTTCCCCATTAGATACTTACTTATCGTAGGAAATATTTTTTAAGCAGCATTTGAAATGCAAATACCTGGTATAAATTAGTTTCTTAAACTCTTTCATGAAAGAGAAAGAGGTAGGGTAGAGGGACGGAACGAGGTGGAGGAGAATAATCTCCCATATAATTGCAGGTGGGTAGGGGACAAAATGTCAAGAAGTGAACGGTAAAGAGCAGTGGGCAGGGAGAGGAGCAGTCACGCACAGTTCCTGCAGAACCTGTGTCTGCCAGCACAGGTCAGGCCGCCCACCTCTTACCTGGGAGACTTTTTGAAGTAGTCAGCCTGGAGCACTTGCTGGAGAGTCCTTAGTAATCCTGAGAACCCTTGTGGCAGGAATCACAGCGATGGTAAGCTCACACTGCTAATAAGATTGCAAACATGGAAGGCTGAAGCAAGACACGTTAAAGTGTCAGTGAGAAGTTCAAGAGAACCACGTTGCACCTAGGCATCTCTGAGCCGTCTGAGGCAGAGCTCAAAAGACATCTTAAGATCCAGAAAAGCAACGAAAAGTCTCATTGTCTAGATGGAGCTTTCAAATTCTGGATGGGGAAGAGGGTATTGATTTATTGAGCATTCTGCAAAATTCAGTAGATAAACTCCTGAGGCGTCATTGGTTTATAGAAAGGGCACCATCTCTGAGACCAAAGTCACCCTCACAGTTGCACAGGTACAGTTGCGCTGTACAAGGATGGTCAGTCACATAAGGGATAAGTGAGATTTGAAATCCAGCCCCTGCCAAACAGGGTATGAACCCAAAGGAAGAGTCACTACTTTCTAATGTTCATAAACGTGTTTTCAAATGCCAAGCCATGAGGCCAATCGGCCATCTCCTTTAAATTTTCAATTTTGCAAAAAGTTGTGGAGGCAGCTGTGATTCTGTAGTCATTTTCCGTCCCATATGCATCATTCTTAGGGACCTGGGCAGGTAGGTGAAGCCTCACTGGATCTTTGACAGGTAACTGCCTCTGTGCTGCAGGAGCTCCGAGTATCTGGGTGCTCGGAGACCAGTGGCACAAAGAACAAAGTCCTGTGTAGATATTTCTGCAGTCTAAGAGAAATTCTGCAGCATTCTATTCACTGAGAAATTTGTGCTTTCATAAAAATGATTTTAAAACCCTATCTATTATTACAGTGAATAAAATGGGATTTTGAGCCTATTGTTGGATTTAATCATTATTTTTATGGCAGAACTGGGGGTGTGGGAGTAGTTATAACAGTTGTTTTTTTAATCTCTTTTATTAAGTCATTTATCATGAGCAAAATTCAGTTTCTAACCTTAGTTCTTTATTTAAGTTTCCAACTTATCTGTTTTCCTGCATGTTGTGTATTCCCATTTTATGTCTCTAAAGGTTATAGAATAGCTATTTCATTTTCTTCAGCAAAAGCTATTTAGCACTCTGGGATAGCATTGTGGTTAAAAGGCAAAAAGAGGAGATGATTTGAAATTAAAGCTACTTAGCAGTGAGGATTAACAGGGGCATGGAAGGCTCCAATCAAACCCATCTAGACTCAAAGCTTCGGTTTCAGTAGGAGATTTCTTATGGCCTCCTGACTTTTTTCGCTCAGTTCAATCCCAGGTTCCTGATCATCAGGCCAGGAGGAAAAGAGATGAAAGGTGAACACAAAAAGGTATTTAGAATAAATGTGTGCCTTACAATAGTCCATAAAGAATGCCGTTTACATTGCCAATCTTATTCTTCCTATAAAAATTATATTTATTATGTCTACATACATTGCATATCTCTGTGATACTTCACAGAGTCTCAACAAATAAAGCACAACAACAAAAATGCAAAAAATAACAGTTAAGGTAAAAGCAAAATTATTAATATTGTCTTTTGATTTCCTTTCAACAGAGATACATGATTGAGAAATTACAAGATGATTTTCTTAATTTAAATTTGATGATGATGTGCTGCCCTAGAGTCCTGTTCCCTTTCCTGTTTACTGGACGCATTTTTTGCTCCCCTTGCACGTCTGTTTCAAGTTTTTCCTCTCTCTATAAGACCTTCCCTAATGAACACACCAGCCAAGGTTACCATTTGTATTGCTCTGGACTCTTGTGATAGTGATGTCATTGCTGGGACTAGGGACAGAAGGAGGGATGGATCTGGCCCCTGTTACACTCTCAGCACTTGTACTATTTGTGTATCCTAGGAATTCACTTATGGTTGAAGTGTGAATAAATACCATGCAGTTTGCACTCAGTTTTTTTATACTCTCCTAACTTTTTTACATTTACCTTTACATTACATATGTTTTACATAATAAAAATCCTGAAGACAAGGGTTGGTGACTTTCAGCTCATTCCCTAACTCCTTAGTCTTCAATTCTAACTATTGAAGGTAACCTAGTTAAGTAGAGTGCACTTTGCCCAAGGACGATCTGGCATTAGCTCTGTAATCTTTCTGGGCTTCACAGAGCAGTGCATGGGGCTGCAGTAAGAAGCTGGGGGATGCACCCCCATGCACACTCCCTTTCACACTCCCCAGAAATCAAGCACCATTAATGCCTCCTACTTTGAAGTGACCCTTTCGCTTTGACAGGGAAGATAGCCAGTATAGTCCACATGTTTGGAGGAGGATTGGTTTATTTGCTAATTTATGGGATGCTCTTATGTTCTCTGCAAGGGTGAATCCAGGTTTTGTGGGACCTACCTGAGGCTTCATACAATGCGGAGATGGGGGTTAACTCTTTACAAAAAAAGCAGTGCAAGGGATCCCTGGGTGGCGCAGCAGTTTGGCGCCTGCCTTTGGCCCAGGGTGCGATCCTGGAGACCTGGGATCGAATCCCACATCGGGCTCCCGGTGCATGGAGCCTGCTTCTCCCTCTGCCTGTGTCTCTGCCTCTCTTTCTCTCTCTGTGACTATCATAAATAAATAAAAAAAAAAATTAAAAAAAATAAAAAAAAGGAGTGCAAGATTACAAATACATAATTAGGTACAAAATGGAATCTTTATTTAGAATCAGGAAAAAAAAAAAAACGCAACAAATCATTGGAGTCTCAGGTCCCTTATTTTCTGAGATCTCTTGAGGGGATTTACCAGAAATACTGATACTGAAATGCTTCAGGAATGTAGCCCATTTTCCCCTCCCTAGAAGGGAACTCCCAGCAGCTCCCTCTCTGTCAGTGTCCTTGTAAGCGAGGAGTCCTGAAGCCTAAATTTAATGAGCTTCCCAGTAAATCCCCCTGGTCCTTAAGGTTTGGAAAAGAAATACAGAAATGCCCAATGTGCATATATACAGACGAAAGAATGTTCCACAATGCCCTTTTATTATTGCCTGCCTCCAGTTTGCATGTCTAGCATAACTTTTTGATGGAAAACATCTTATTCTGGCTTTTTTTTAGTTGCAAAGAACAAAGCCTCTTGGCCCAGTTCAAGTAGGGAAGAAGTCTCAATTCCAGAACTAGGTATTCCTTCTCCTTATTCAATATAATTTTTTTGAACCTGTACCATGAGCCAGACCCTCTGCTAGAGACGGACATGGTACCTTCTGTCATGGAGAAGGAGCCTGTCAATAATTCTCAGTCAAAGCACCAGCTGTGATAAGCATTATGAGAGAGCCACAGCGCTCTGAGAGCATAAAACAGGGAAACACGGAACCAAGAACCTTGTGTTTTGTTTACATGTTTCTTTGTCACATCCATTTTATTTTTGGTGGGGTTGGTGAGGTGAGAGCAATCAGGGCAATCAAGAAAAAGGAAGCACTCGTTGAGCTGAGATTAAGTGTGGGTGAGAGTTTACTGGGTCAAAGTGGCAGGGGTGAGGAGCGTGGGGTTTGAGGCCATGGGGTTAATGAAGAGGGAAGAGTAACAAAGGTCAGGGTAGCTTGGTATCCTGAACCTGGGGCTGCTTTAGGATTCACCCTCACGTTAGTGGAAGCAGGGAGTCACGACTCTTCTAAGCCTGTGCTGTCCCAACACATGAGGGTCTGTGGGACACCGGAAATGTGGCCACTGCTGTCATCAACTGGTTAGGGTGTATGAGCATGTGACTTAGTTTGAAAAAGAAAAAAAGGGTCAAAACTATTATAACAATGTGGTATGATAAATGGTGGCTACACTCACTACGGTGAGCACACAATAATGTGTAGAACTGTTGAATCACTATGTTGTGACCTAAAATTAATATAACATTGCATGTCATCTCTACTTCAATAATAAAAAAAGATTGAAGTAACTCCTTTTTAGGAGTCTTTTTTTAAAAATAATAATAAATTTATTTTTTATTGGTGTTCAATTTGCCAACATACAGAATAACACCCAGTGCTCATCCCATCAAGTGCCCCCCTCAGTGCCCGTCACCCAGTCACCCCCACCCCTCGCCCTCCTCCCCTTCCACCACCCCTAGTTTGTTTCCCAGAGTTAGGAGTCTTCATGTTCTGTCTCTCTTTCTGATATTTCCTACCCACCCCTCCCCTAGAAGACCAGCTAGACGGAAAAGTTCCAGGGGAAGTCAAGGGACTTTTTAGGAGTCTTTGCTGACACCTTCCCTCTCCTTCTCTCTTATCCAGCACCCCACCATGTCTGAATTAGGTGACCCGCCATTGCTTGCTTTCTGATTTCCCATTTTAACTTTTGCATGCCTCTCTGATGTATCTCGTCTGCTTTCTCAGCCAGTCCTCTGAGCTCTCTGAGTACTAGAACTATGTTCATCATTGCTCTATGCACACGCCTTTCAGTTAAAGAATGAATGCTTAATAATTAAAAGCTGTTGAACTAATCAATCAATTAGAATATAAACCCCAAAGTGTCTAAAATATGCCAAGGCAATTGTAAACTAAATGATGAGATGCTAAATAAACAAATAATCCCAATGTGGGAAAAAAAAAAGGAAAAAAAAGCAGATTACTTTATTAGTAGTTTTTTTCATGTTAATTGCACGTGTAAACAATATTTTGGATATTATTAATATAATATTTTAATATATTAGTGTCCAAAGAAATAGATTATTAAAATTAAGTCACTGATTTCTGTATTCTTTTTTTTTTTAGATTTTATTTATTTATTCATCAGGGACACACAGAGAGAGAGGCAGAGACACAGGCAGAGGGAGAAGCAGGCTCTATGCAGGGGGTCTGATGTGGGACTCCATCCCGGGATGCCAGGATCACACCCTGGGCCAAAGGGAGGTGATAAACCGCTGAGCCACCCAGGGATCCCCTGGTTTCTGTATTCTTAAGTGTGGCTACTAGAAAATTATTTTATTTTATTTTATTTTATTTTATTTTATTATTTTTATTTTATTTTATATTTTATTTTATTATTTTATTATTTTTATTTTTATTTTTTTTACTAGAAAATTTTAAATGTTCTTTGTGGCTTGCATTATGTTTCTGTGGGATGGTGCCGCTGGAGCAGGGGATCCAGGCCTGGCTGTACATCACTACTGCAGACCTAAGCTGCTGGGACCTCTCAGAATTCAGGCTGAGAGTCTGCATTTTTGACAAATAACCCTGGTGACTGTAAGGTCAGTGGTCACAAGCTGCTGCAGTGAATGCCGTGACTCAGATGTATGTGTTATGGGATATGTGTCTGCTTTTTTCAGTCCGTAAGCTTCTGGCCTGCTGTCGTTTAGAATCAGTCAGATTCCAGGACTCTTGTTGGGTACGATAGCTTCATGTGCAAAATCATTTTTGGCAAGTCATTTGCCAATGAGGCAACTGTCAATGGCAGTGGAGGCTGATAAATGCCTGACTGAAGCGAGATGGTTCAAATAGAAAAAGCAAAAAAATAAATGAATAAATAAATAATAAATAAATAAAAATAGGAAAAGCAAAAGGGACCAGTGCCTTTTCCAGAATCTCCACCGTCGTGAGCCTGCTGGCCACACAGAAGTAGTGGCCTTCGGGACTTGCCTCAGTGCTGAAGGGGTGCAGGCTCATGAGGTATAAACGTGGCCATCTCTGCCCCCACCTCCAGCATGAACTCAAGGTAAAGTCTGATCTGAAAGGGGATGGATCCAGACAGGCACAGTGGCAAACGTGTGGCTCCCCATGTGCTGGTTTTCAAAGACACTTCTTTCCAATTAATAAAACATCTTGGGTTTAGGCATCTCCTTATCTTGACTAAAGCATTTCCACGGTCATGGATATTTACGGTTGCTTTTCAGAGTGCACCGCACCCTTTAAGTGGCTCTTATTTCAAGGGCTATTAATAACATAAAGGACCAGTCTTCTAGAGTCTGAGAAAAATGATTCCTTGTGTAGCCCAGAAAGCCAAATTATACTGGTGACCATGTAAATACAAGCTTATGTTCACGAATCTTCTTTACCTGAAATTCTTCTCTGGCTTCTCAAATTCTATAGAGAGGGGCTGGCAGCAAAAACGGGGTGTTCGTACTAATTTATTAGCTGAGTATGATCTAGAAACCGCATGCCTGTTTTTTGAAATCAGAGGATTTATTTGGCTCCTAATGTATTTATTAGCATGGTGGCTTCACTCTGGATTCGCTCCATCAAGCATCGGGCAGGTACTTTCTCCTCCATGGCCTTCTTCTTCCTTGAGAATGCCCCCCACCAATGACCAAAATGGAGCTGCTTTTTATAGACTGATTTTTCGGAAGCCAGCGCTGTAAGGACTTGTAGAGGACCCCATATCTCTACCAGCTCATTACATTTTGAATAACACTGTCAAACGTAGAACTTAAGTTTTTAAAATAGAAATTGAAGTCACTTCATGAAAGAACAACTTGTCGAGATCACGATAACACCTTCTTCAATTGAGTAGATCCTTGTCTTAGCTGCTAAGTAAGTTAATGTTCCTTTAAAATAGCATTCATTTGAGGAACAGCAAGAAGAGGAAGTGTTTCCCACCACCCCCCCTCTCCATTTAACTCCAGTTTCATGGAGATTATTGATTTCATTCCATGGATTCAAGCAACCTCTAAGATTTTCCTGAAACTCTGAGGCCTTATGCCCAAATGTCTTTATATGACTTGCAGACTTTCATGTTCTGGGCCATGCCTAAGTGCAACATTATCTGCAAAGTCTGCTCTTGGCCCAGCCACCTGCTCACTAGCCAGAGTGTGCACCGTCTTCCCAATGTACGCCCTGCTTCTTCACAGCTCCACTAATTGGAGTTTCCTCATCCTAGAATCTGAACAACCCTTCTCCAGCTAACAAACTTCCCATCCTCTCTGGGGCCACCCCCCCAAATGTTACTGCTTCTGTGAGATCTTCCCCAGCTCCTCTGCGTAGTGTTTTTCACCTAGCTGTAATGTAATATTGAATTCCAACTCAAGTTATTTATTGTCATGTACTTATTCCTCATGAGTGAGCGCTAGATGGCAGGGATTTGTTTTAATTCACACTTCTCTTTGAGCGTTAGAAAGAGGAAATATTTGAAGACAACTATCATCTCTCCGCCTTCTGACTTTTCTCTTGCTACATACTCCGATTCCTTCAGCCTTCCTTTAGATCCACCATCTGAGTGATTTGTCTTTTAATATGCTTTCACTTATGCCTGTTAAATGAAGTTATGGAAGGATAGTTCATAAAATGACATGTGGTTTATAGGCCTTAAAGAGCAAGCAGCCTTAAGGACACTCCCCTTTTCATCTGGCCTTCTTCTTCATATGCTGCTTGGACCTTGGCTTACCTTGAGCTAAAGAAGGAGAGTCTGGAGTTTCAGATGCCACTGGAGCTCTCCGGAGTCCACTGTTCTGCTTCCTGGTCCACTCCTAGGCTGTGGAAGCCCTGGTATGGGGGACATTGTAATCTGAAGGGAAGCATCGTATCCCACCTGACTGTCACCATCTGCTAACATTCATGGTCTTAGTTGGATGGTTTTGACTTTGATGGCATTGTTTTAATTGGTGTTGTGTCATTGTTACTTGAAAATGAGCCATGATGGTAAAATGCTTTGATTTTGAAGCTGTAAGCCATATATATTGATGAACAACATCTTTTAAACAGAACTGCAACCCAAGTACACATCTCTAAGCCCAGTTAAGACCAATAAAATGCTTGTAAGTTGAATTAAATAGCTCTTCTTTATCCTTTACATAATGTTAATTGACTTAAGCAACCATTGTCTCAGCTATGTTACAGAAATCAAAGCTTGAGAAAACGTACAAGTAAAAAAAAAAAAAAAAAAAAAAAGACAAATTTGGCTCCAGATTTGGAACTCATATTGAAGAATAAAAGTCAATATAGACACGACTTCGTTTTGTATCCTACTTGGACTGAAGCACTGGTTCCTACTGTAACAACATGACACTTCACTAAAGTATAAGTGTGTTTGGGAGTTCGTAAGCTCTTTTTCTGTTTGGAGAACAGATGTAGCAATATTAACTAACGACTGTTATGTTTTTTATATTGATATACTTTCATACATTCATTTTTGTTTATAAGAAAATATGCTTTCAAATACTGAAATACTGAGTTCAATTGACAAAGGGAGAAAAAACCATAAATGAAGCACAGATGCTGTGAATAAGAACAGAATGACAATGCAATTTAGCCCTGTGGGCTTCCTGGGAAGAACCTTCTTCTCTTATGATGGGTAGAGTTGTCAGTAGTGACAATAATGCTGTTAGAAATGAAAACTAAGTTGTGCTCACCAGTGTTTAACTGACAGTGCCATGGTGCCTTCAGGGATAAAATGCAAGTGCTGTGTTATAATTCATCTCATGATTTTTGTGGTTCAATAATTTATCTTCATAAAACACCAATGACAGCCAGTATTCCGTTGTTCCTGTGAGTGAAATATGATGTGCTTGCAATATGTTTTGGGGATTCACTAACTATGGCTATGTACACATAATTTGTAATCAAGTTCATGCATGAGTAGCCAAAATATAAATAGGAACATTTAAGACTGTCTCAAACTCCAATTGACTTCTCTGTTTATATAGTCATAGCAGGAGAGTTCAGATATATACACTAATGAGCCTTGGTGAATGTTTGAAGAATTCAGAAAAGGAGCAAAAACTCGGTGGGGACCAGAAAGAGAAGAGCCCTAACATTGCAGAGCTAAGGATAACACTGGATAAATGTAATTCTTCAGAAATAGATTATGGGATCATATACCAAGATAAGAATAAAAATTCCTAACTTAATCCCATTTGAACTTGTAATTTGAGTAATTTCCCTCTGATGTTTGATAGTTGCATGGAGACAATTTAGGTTTCCAAGTATAATATTTAATATGAATTTATCTTAAAAATTTGAACATGCATATTATAAACATCTTTTTTTGTGGGGATGTTGTAAACCAGGAAGTCTTCGTATTTTACTCCTGTTCACATAGTTCATAGCTGCTAGATTAATCTTCTCAAGAAATCTCTAATTAAAAAAATAAAAAAAATAAAAAATAATCTCTAATGATGCCACTTTTTAAAATATTTTATTTATTTATTCATGAGAGACACAGAGAGAGAGGCAGAAACATAGGCAGAGGAAAAAGCAGGCTCCCCTTGGGGAGCCCGATGCAGGACTTGATCCCAGGACCCTGAGATTAGGACCTGAGTAGAAGGCAGACATTCAACCACTGAGCCACCCTGGTGCCCTATACCACTTTTTTTTATTCTATAAACTTCTTCTGAATGAAGTTCAAAATTTTTAACTTGAAATTCAGAGTCCTTCCTGAGCTGGCTGTAACCAGTGCTCCTTATTTGTCTCCTGCATGAAAAGTACTCCTAGTGAAGGACACGTAACCCTTTTGTTCATTCACCAAACATACATTGAGCATTTGCAGCTCAGAGATTCAAAGATAAAAATAAGCAATTTTTGTTTATGCAATTATGTGTTCAAGGAGCTCAGGAAGGGGCAGGAACCATGCAAACAAATGACCTCCTAAACTTCCATTCCTTTATTCTTTCTTTTTTTTTTTTTTTAAGATTTTATTTATTGGAGAAAGAGAGAAAAGAGAGAGAGAGAGAGATTATGAATGAGAAGGAGGAGGGGTAGAGGGGGAAGCAGACTGGATCTTGACCTGAGCCAAACACAGATGCTTAACCAACTGAGCCACCCAGGCTCCCCTCATTCCTTTATTCTTAACAATCTGTTCATTTTAAGTAAACTTACCATCCATTTCCATAAATGAAAAATTTTGTATGAAGTTATCCCTAATATCCTGTTAAAATTTAAGACAAATCGATTCCAGTTTCATTGTAATTTCTTTATTTTAACAGTAAGCAGTATCTACTTACTTTAATACTTCTCTCCATATGCCCTGCAAAAATCAGTAAGTATCTCTGAAGTCAAGGATAATATTCCAAACAGTTCCTAGCCCCACAATCATCAGACTTTGTAACTACAGAACAATCACATACGTGTCTAGTGAGTAAAACCACTCAAGTTTTCTTGGAGGCAGAACTATTCTTATCGCCTCCTTAATCATTCACCTCCTTACAGACAAGGGAGAAAAAAATGCTACCATTTCTCTCACCCATAACTGCAGTGGGTATAAAACCAAACGATTCAATGATTGAAATGAAAAAAACAACTTACTTTCAAAAGATTTGCAGCACATATTGCATGATTTTATATTGAACTAAATTTTCATTTTTATAAGGGAAAATAAAATATTCCCATTTAAAATTACTAAAACCATGATAGCTTTCTCCATAATATAGCTGTACAGTTTTGTACTTACCATTAATCTAATCTCTTATAACTAATTCTCTAAAATTATTTCAATCTATTTTTTCATAAAATGTTAAGTAATAAAACTTGCACAATTACTTTTAAAAATGATTCTGAAATTACAAATAAGTAAAATTTATAATTCTACATCTATGATAGGATCTTATAACTTTGCACTTCTAACAAATAAGAGCTTACTTTTTTTACTATAAAATTGAATAAATACAAATTAGCTTCTATTCTGAATGTAGATCATTATACACAGCTTTGTAGATACAGCCAAAAATACATACTTGAAATAAGAATTATAATGAAGATGATTAAATAACTAACTCCACATTTAATCACTCTGAACCTTATCTTTATAATATTATGCCAAATGTTAGTAATACTTATCTGAATTTCAACATGTTGTTATAATCTACATAAATTTATTAGTGATAGATATACTTGAATTTCAGATAATGCATTGAAAAGTTCTGCATAGAATATTGAAAAAGTAGTCTCTCAGTTAAAAATCATCTTCAGAAGGAAAAAGTAAAATATCATGATTTAAGTTTAGGCTACAGATGAAGATTATCTTTCATTCCTAAAACATTGACTCAAACCAGATGATAAATCTTGCTGAGAGAGCATGTCTTTCTCATAGTAGATACTCAGTAAATATTTTTGAAATTAAGCAATAGCTTCTCACATTTTTTTGTGTCATTACTCCTATGTGTATGGCAATAAGATATAATAATCATATAAAATACATTTCATCTAGCATCTGACTTGCATGATTCTATTCAACTTTCTTCGAATCTCATTGCTACGACATAATAAGAGCTAAATTGTAGTTTATAATTATTATTAAGTACCTAATTAAAGAAGAAAAATCATCTGAGCTGGGCTAATTGCTACTTAGTATTGCTCCATAGACTCATCCTAAGAAGATCCAACTTCTAAAAAAAAAAAAAAAAAAGATCCAACTTCACACCGTGTACAGACATCGTTATCATCTTGGTGAGCTCTCAGTGGGTTCCCTACAGCACCAGGTCAGTCAGCCCACAGTAAGCCACTGTAAATAAGCTAAATGCTCTAAGCATGAAATCACTTATGCCTTCTTTGTGGTAGTGATGACATTATTACTAAGCTTTTTAAATCAGGGTGGAAAATGCTAATGTTTACAAGAGACTTGCCATCCTATCTGTAGACAAAGCCCAAATTAAAGGGTAGGATTTGTTCTTAAAATCTGTCTGCACAGCATAATGAACTTACTCCACATGAAAAAAAAAAAAAAAAAAGGTGATCCTGAATTCAAATGACCTCTTCTCCCTTTCCTATCCTATAAATGATGTTTGATCATTTACCAGAGTAGAGCTAATTGTAAACCATTTCCTGTGTAACCCTAACTTTGTTTGAGCTAAGATGTTGCTGAAGTTGAAACACTTGTGTTTAAACAAATAAGATCAGTAATGATCTTCAAGAGGGCCCAATTTTTGTTTGCTTGATTTCCTTTTGAGAACTTGTTGGGAAGAAATAAAATAAACAACAGAGGTGGATACAGGAAAGCAGTAACAGAGGCCCTTTCTGTCTTGGCAAAGTTCAGAGACAAAAACAAGGGTCACGTTACCCTCTAGCAAATCTGCTTCACATTCGAGCATCCTTTCCAGCAACCACAGCTATCCCTGGTGGAAGTTGTGCTCAATAAAGTGCAAACGGGTCTACTAAAATGCCAACATTTTCATTTTGTTTTGATGACTTTCTCAGAGGATAACAATGTTCAGCTTAGATGCTTATTTTTTTTTTTTTTTGTAGTGCCCTTTGGGAAAGAACACTTTCTCTTTTAAAAGCCACACGAAGCTTAACTCAAGCAGTTTCATTATTCTCTCTCTCATGGAGCTAACAAAAAAGAGTAATGTATTACTTAATGAAGCTATTCATTGCTTAATAAAAATAAGAATTAGTGACAATAACTGTTATACTCACATTAACCTTATTTTCACGCTTTAACATAGAAGTTGCTCTGATGTATTGTGTTTCTATCATAATTTGCTTTAAAAAAAGATAAAGCTGGTGGGTAATATAAATCTGATGGTACAAAAAATATCATTGTTATTTTTAGAATTTTGATGAAAAACCAGTGATAAGCTCAGCTATCCAAACCTTAAGTTGTAATACTGGTAAATGGCGTCTCTGGAAAGTGGAAGAAAACCTTTGACTTGAAATCCACACAGTTGGGGATCCCTGGGTGGCTCAGCAGTTTAGCACCTGCCTTCAGCCTGGAGCATGATCGTGGAGTCCGGATGGAGTCCCACATGGGGCTCCCTGCATGGAGCCTGCTTCTCCCTGTGCCTGTGTCTATGTCTCTTTCTCTCTCTGTGTCCCTCATGAATAAATAAATAAAATCTTTATTAAAAAAAAGAAAGAAATCCACACAGTTGAATCTTATTCCTAGGTTTTCCTAGGTTTTCCTTTTTTTTTTCTTTTTTAACAGTTTATTTATTCATGAGAGACACAGAGAGAGAGACAGAGACAGAGACATAGGCAGAGAGAGAAGCAGGCTCCATGCAGGGAACCTGATATGGGACTCGATCCCGGCACTCCAGGATCACGCCCTAGGTCAAAAGCAGATGCTCACTGCTGAGCCACCCAGGTGTCCCTTACTCCCAGGTTTTCAACTTACTACTTGATATTTGCAGGTCTCCTAACTTTGTGAGTCTTGATGCGCTCATATGTTCCTTTTCAAAATGAAAAGTAGTTCTGGTTAACCAAAGTGGCTAGTTATTTGTGTTATAATATTCACAACTAATAAAAGGTGAAAAGATCAGTATAATAAACCTCTGGTGCAAGATTTTTATAACAAATCACAAGCATTCCATGTAGGCAGTCGCCAATATCACTTATGAATGTTTCCCTTGGACACAGGTAAATTCACCAAAATTACAAAACCTATTTAGCAAAATCTTATTTCAAAGATTATTCTTCCTTAAAGACAATAGATAACTAAACATCTAGGCTCTATGAGGTCAGAAATTTGGATGTAGCCATACTATCTAGGACATTGCACAGCACATAGTATTAAATAAATGAATGAAAAAATTCACTGAATAATATGCTGTTTTACTATATTCATGGAATGATTTAGTTCATAACTATATTCCTCATGAATGTTCTTCATGAATATATTCATTAAAAGATTAAACCTGTAACCCTTAGCTTTTGATAAATTGAACAATCCTTAAGATACTACTAATATATTCACATTTATTGAATATATTTAACATAAATATATTCATGAATATATGCAGAAGAGTAATATATTAATAATCATAGAATATATTCAAGAAGACTGTTTCTTAACACAATTAATTGGTAAATTGATAAATTTGATGCATTTGGTAAAGTAGTCATTCACCAATTGATTCTCTGGGATATTATTTCTGAAGAACTGGTTTCTAGTGAATTGACCAAGGGCTCCTTCTCTTGACTCTGACTTGTGTGATCATTCGCAGCTTGGCTACTGGCCATTGGAGTTCGCCACCCTTTAACAGATGTGTCTTCTGGTGAAGGAGGGACAGGACCCCTTCTTTCAAAGGGAGAGAAGTTAGAAGCCCCAGTCTCTTTTAGAGCTACTTTGAAGTCTACCAAGAGCTATTTATCAACTAATGCTGGCTTACTTTTCACCTTCTCCCCGAATTCTGTGACTTCTTATTCCTCCTCATTTTTCAAAGACTGGCTTTACCTTGGATGTTTGTGGGTGGGTGTGAATACTTAGTACAATTGTTAAAAACTGAGCTAGATACAAGGGGGGCATTGGCTTTAGCTGTTAATCTTAGAATATATTCTCTAAGAATATAGTGTGTAGACTATATGCTAGGTATCTCTCTCTCTCTCTCTCTCTGTACATATATACAATACTGATATAATACTAATATAATACTGATATTGTATATTCTATATAAATCAGTTACCAGCCACATGAATGTCCTTTCTCAAGTGATATATGCTTTTTTTTTTAATTTGTAACCCTGGCTCCCAAAGTTCTTGACCCATCATGGAGAATCACTCCCATTGCGAGCCATGGTTTCTGATGCAATTATTCTCTCTCTGATATATGAGAGCAGAGAAAAGATTGAGAACTTTCCAACTAAATGAACTATGGTGATAGTGAACTTACAAGATCTGAACATTAGGATATTTGAATTATCTGGTTTAACTTTCTATCTACGAAATACAGGCATGCTGAACTCAAGAAAACTGGGAACAAAAGAAGCCTAAGAGGGAAATTTTAAATAAAGGCAAGTGATACAACTTTGAGAGAAAGCAAAAGAAAAAAAATATATATCAGGGATTTTTTGTTTTTGTTTCTGTTTGGTTACTTAGTTTCTTTGGGGGGTTTTGCTCTATGAATTAAAATAGTTTATCATCCCTGTTATCTTTGGGATATGAAAGAGTCATAATTGTAGTTGATAAGTTAATTAAACAAGGGAAAGCCTTTAAGTGTAGAAATGAAATGAGACATAATTTAAAAAGTTTCATTACTTTTTAAAGCTCTTGAAGGGGATCCCTGGGTGGCGCAGTGGTTTGGTGCCTGCCTTTGGCCCAGGGCGCGATCCTGGAGACCCGGGATCGAATCCCACGTCGGGCTCCCGGTGCATGGAGCCTGCTTCTCCCTCTGCCTATGTCTCTGCCTCTCTTTCTCTCTCTGTGACTATCATAAATAAATAAAAAAAATTAAAAAAATAAAAATAAAAATAAAGCTCTTGAAGTATCCTGAAATCCCTCTCGGAATCTGTATGAACTTTTTGTACAGCTTCTCATAGATACCAGTGATATTTTTTCCCTTAAGCACCAAAATTCATGTTAAATTAGTGGCATGGATAGCTATTGGGTTTTTTTCTTAATTACTATTGTTTTCATATTCTATAACTGGGTGCATACTTCACAAGCTTTTGATAGCTTCTCTACACATCTGTGTAATGACTCTAAAGACAAAAGTGACTTCAGCATTTTAAGATATTTCAGTTAAGTTACACTTATATAGACTCTTTTATATTTAACTTTTTTTCTGAAATATGCTGAACATATAGGAAATGTACAGATCACTAGTGAACAGCTCAATGTATCTGTTTTGAAAAACTGAATATACTCTTATGTAACCAACTCAGATGAAGACCAACACCCAGACTGCTTCCAAATGTAGTAATTGATTCTAACTAGAGGGTTATCTGTCTAGCAACCAAAGCTAAGTAATGTTCAATAGATAATTACTAAAGAAGAAAAAAATAATAAATACTTATACCATTGTGCTATAAGAAAATCCATCTATGGATTTCACTAATATTTCCTTTAGCTAAGACATGCCCTGTTAATAAGAAAATGATAAATGCTCATCTATATCATAGAAATTTAGTGCTATAAGGCATGTAATCTACCATAAATTTCCTCAGATCATTCCCTTTGTGAGATACCACCGAGTGATATCTTCCTAACCCAATGTCAGTATTCTAGAGAGTTTCTTGCAATAAGGAATAAATGCCCCTGCTAAAAACCTTACCTCTATGTTCAATTTTCCAGTTCTTTCTGGGACTCCATTACTTATGTTAACTCACGGAAATGGTAAAAAAGTCCCTTTCAGACTTGAACTGGTAAAAGGTTGTAGTTCTTTTTATGGCACTTGCTCTACCTCCCAGGTTGATCTTCTGTCCACTTACTCCAAGAATCCATGAAGCTACCTGTAGCTCCCACCTTCTATCTGAAGTATAAAATTATTCTAAAGTACAAAAATCAAATGACTGTCTCCCTGTTTTCAGCATGGATTCTTCTCTTTTTATGTCAGAAGTCTCTTTATCCATTTTGGGTATTCTGTGTTTAATGTTTAGAGTCATCCAGCAGAGCAAATAAGGTGTATGGACTAAAATATGTAACTTACTTTTAGAAGTATTTATTTTATTCATGTGCTCTATGTATCATCTGTACAATATTTTTTTTTCAAATCGATACATTATCATTGGTTCCTCTACTCCCTATATCCATCTGTCCATGAATGTATTTCAGTCTCAGTTTAAGTGTGTCGAGCTGAGAGGAATCTCGTAATCTGCTGGTATGAATCATTCATTTTACTGATAATTTATGGGCGAGAGGGATCCCTGGGTGGCGCAGCGGTTTGGCGCCTGCCTTTGGCCCAGGGCGCGATCCTGGAGACCCGGGATCGAATCCCGCATCGGGCCCCCGGTGCATGGAGCCTGTTTCTCCCTCTGCCTGTGTCTCTGCCTCTCTCTCTCTCTCTCTGTGACTATCATGAATAAATAAATAAAATCTTTTAAAAAAAAAAAAAAAAAAAAAAAAAAAAAATTTATGGGCGAGAGAGCTAAAGTGATTTGCTCACATAATAATAGTGTTTATGCTATCATGCTATCCAAATTCGAATCAAGCTCTATTTTAGTACATTGCACTGCACTAAGATCTTATGTATCTTGTAGCAAATACCACATATCTGTGCACACACATATACAAATGCTCACACACTGGCATTATGTACATAATACTAGTCCCTGAAAGCATACTAAAAATTAAACCGGTGGCTTTAAAAATCTATGTTGTGATAAAAGTATTATTTTTAACATATTAATTTTAATTTTTAAAACTTTCTGATGCCTATTACATACAGGTTAAAATTCACAAGGAGTGATAAATTGAATACATTCATAACCTAAATATAAATGAAACTTTTAGTTGTATAAATATTATTTTAATGTGCTCACCTATAGCATTTTCCCACTCCAATTTGCCACTAAGAATGAGAAAAATTACCAAAAGGCAGTTGCCACTTGAAAAGAATTGTTGTTGAATTGAAAATTGCAGAAGAGACCAGTTCATAAATATCTGGAGATATGCCCTTTGTGGTTCAGTGCTCATTAGTAGTCCAGTTGGAGGAAACACAGTTGAGCTGAAATGCACAGAGGCTGTGTCTTGTGCTAGGAATCATGTGGTAAAACAAGTAGGAGAGAGGTTGGCAGAAAAATAACTCCTTTTAAAGGGTAGGGACTGAATCTTTGCCTATGTCTATGGCCCAAGTACATTACCTAGATACATTATCTAGTCTTTGAGTGAAGGATGGAAAATTATTCAGTGGCAAGTATAAAAACAGTTAAAGGGGAGTAATGCAGAATTGCTTGACATGAGAAACTATGGTTTTATTATGCATTTTATGATGCAATTTAAAAATAATGATTTATACTCAAATTGTAAAGGATTGTTCCCGAACATAATATTTTAAGATGTCTATTTCATGCCAGGGCTCTGATCATGATTGTTCTCTGAACTCAGGAATTTCTGAGCCTCTCTGTGGCTGGATAACCTCTCTAACTTAAAAGTAGTTCTCTCACTGGAGTTATCCAGCATACACAGATATAAAAAGGCTTTATTTTAATCAAAGCCACTTAAATTCACCACTCCATGTGATTATTATAAAGCCAACACATGGGAAAATATTTAGAAGGAAAGAGGGACTTTTGTGAGATTAATATATAGATTTAAAGAAAACCAATCTTAAATTCTGGCAATGTTAATTTTAAGCTTTTAATTTGTTTTATTATCGAAATTTAGGAGAAAAATGAGAAAATGGCTTCAGAGATTACCCTAAGCTAAATTGCCATTATTATCTTCACTCATGGGCTCTTGTTATTCTTTCTCTCAGAATATATATATAATATATATATATATTGCATGACTTCTGTAATGCTGGTGTGATAGAATAGAAAAACAGTCGTTAACCAATAACAACATGTAGTGATATTTTCTCCTTAATATGTGCAAGGACAGGAACTGTATGCCTTTGGGACATGGAAGAGATGAGACACTCTGCAATCATTGTTGATACCTCTCCAGCAGGGCTGTGCCAGCCTGGAATATGGGCATTAGCAGACTTCCATTAGACTACGAAAACCAGAGAATGCCTGTACTTGTGATTACCTCTTGCTTAAAGACCCCATCTGGGTACCTACATCATCCACATTCTGCCTACTTGTTTCTTATTTATTTATTTATTTATTTATTTATTTATTTATTTTCCCTGTGCCATGCAACTCTAGGTTGTAAAATACAGGGAAAGTTTCATAGAAATTATAAAAATATATGTGAAGATATTTAAATGTCATTGGGTGGCACACTAAGGCAAACTTCTTGAGGCTGGGAATCGTATTTATTCTTTTATCAAGTACAGTGTCTCCGATAGGGGTGCCCTCAGAAAAAGAGGAATTGATTTGAATGTCCTTGCCATTTGGACAGTGTCAATCTCCTATAAACAAGGATGGGTTTTGTGCCTTTAGAGAAAATTTTTAGGACATTACAGTTTATCTGAGACATATGTGGAACAAAGATAAAGGACTAAATACAACTTAGCCAATTTAGATTTAAGAAATAAATTGTAATAATAATAATGAGAATAACTCATTTTCCCCAAATGGTGTAGGAATCGCTTCTCAACCACAACTTCCTACTTAAGACAAATACAAAACAGTGACTATGAAAATTAATGATGAATATTTAAGTTTTAAAACCAATTAACTGGTGTATTTATTTTTTAAAAAAATAAGGAGCTGAAAATATAACCAATAAGCCATTAAATGGAAAAACTGGAATGTAAGAAAAGTAATGAATCTGAAAAGCATAAATGAATTGATAGTATTTTCATTGCCCAATAAAGTCAGTGATGCAATTGAAAGATGATGGGTTATATAAATCAGTTTCTTAACCCAAGAGAGGAGCTAAACCCCTGAAATTATAAACAAATTTGGATATATGAATAAGGATCTTTCTTCCGACAGGCTTCCTAACATTCCTCTGTGTTCTCTCTAGATAGGCTTATCTAGTCTCACGACTTATGCTTATGACATCAAATTTCTATGTCCAGACCTTACTTCCCCTTGAGCTCCAGACACAGATATACAAGTACTTGCCTGATATCTCTTCTTACATGTCTAATGGTTGTGCCCTACATTGCCTCACCTCCTCAGAATCCTCTATTTAAATAACATTCATTTCCACTCAAATGCTTCCATCACAAATCATTTTTCTCAATCTTTTGATAACCAATTAATGAGTAAGACCTGTCAATGGTATATCCAGAATGTATGACAAATCTGACCACTTTTCTCCAGCGCTAACCTCTACCCATGTCTCCATCATCTCTTGTCCTAACCACCCTAAGAGCCTTCTAGTAGGTCTCCCTACTTTCGCTCTTACCTACCCTAAATCACTTACCTTACAGTAGCTAGAATATATCCTCAAGATGGAAACAGCATCATGACACTTTCCACAGAAGACAGAGCAAAGGTTTTCTATCACACTTAATATTTTCAATGGCCTAATTACAGCTTGCAAGGCCCTTACTTACCATACGTCTACCTATTTGTTCTCATTTCCTCAATCCTGCCCTCTTAATCTCTGTACGCTAACCACTGTGGTCATCTTAGTGTCTGGTACTCTTTTTTTTTTTTTAATTTTTATTTATTTTTTTAATTTTTTTTTTAGTGTCTGGTACTCTAAGGCACCAAGCATGCTTTCCTTCTGGGCTTTTGCATGACATCACCACGTGACTGTCCTCTTGTCCTTCACATTGCAGCTTTATCGTCCCCTCTTTAGAGGGTTCTCTCCTTGTCAAACAGTCTTATCAAGTCCCACAAATCTCTCCATCATGACATCTGTTTTATTTCTGTTACCTCATTTATCATACCTGAAATTGTGCTATTACCCTGTTAGTTATTGCCTATGCTCTGTCTCTGCTCACAAGAATGTAAGCTCCATGAGGGCAGAAGCTTGTCTGTCTTCTTCACTGGTATATCCTGGTGCCTAAAACAATGCTAGTGGTGTGACAGGAGAACAGTAAATTAGTGAAAGAATGAACGGGACTTTTCAGAGTGGAACTCTAGGAGAGCTTAAGCTGGTGGGGGTAAATCTCCATCTCCTTAAATTCTGAAAAGTTAGGCTGAGAAGACAGGATTGCCAAATCTCCCTCATCAAGGGAAATCAGAGAATTGAGATGATGATTGTCGCTCCTCGTCCCTTTTATGCTTTTCACCATTCTTAACTATAGCATCAGAATAATCTACATGGTTTGCAGTTTTATATGGTAAAAGCTAGAATAAAATACACCAGATATTAAGGGTGATGTCTCTTGGTGATACAAGTCTTTTTTTTTTTTCTTTCCGTCCAGTATACTTTTTTGAGTTTCTGTGTTTTCTTAAATACCTTGTTTTATAGATGAAAAACATTTATAAAAACCCTTTGTTTATGACTCAAAACTCATGTAAGATGCCACTCCTCAATGATGTATTTAGCTATACTATGCAGTTACACATAAACCCCACAAAATATGATATATGCCTTTCTTAAAACCCCGGAAGTAGTTTCTCTTTATGCATACTGTGTTTGTCTTTGTACATGTATACCACAAATAATAATGATAAAATAAAAGCTGCTTCTAGATATTTGTAGTATCAGGTGGCTCACACCACACTATAGCTCATGAATTATTGATAACCACTCTCTGACATAGTACTACATCTTCCCCTAAAAGTGAGGAAACCAAGTTGCAGATAGGCTTAGTAATTGCCTCAGAATAAAATAGCTAGATTTTTCTACAGCAGGGACCACTTCTGACTGACTTATCTCTGTATCTTCAATGCTAACATGATGCCTGGGAAATCGTAGGTCCTGTATATATTTATAGATGAGTTGAAGAGTTAGTTGGCATTTGAATCCATGTGTGAGTGACACCTAGACTCTTACATGCAGTACCACACTGTATCTTTGGTCTCATCTCTATGTGTACATTAATCCAAAATCTTATTAATTGAAACCCTCTTTAAAATTAGTAATAAGTTCAGTGCAATTTGTATTACATTTTATGTTCAAGGCAGGATTAAATACTGGAATGAATGAATCTTTCAGAATTAGTACACAAACTAGGGTCTTGGATTGGGAAGATTTTTTTTAAGAAATAGATGTTTTCTTTTTTTTTTTTCTTAAATATTTTATTTATTCATTCATGAGAGACACAGAGAGAGAGGCAGATACAGAGGCAGAGGGAGAAGCAGGCTCCCTGCAGGGAGCCCGATATGGGACTTGATCTCAGTACCCTGGGATCACACACCCTGGGACCAAAGGCAGATGCTCAAACACTGAGCCACCCAGGTGTCCCAGATGTTTTGAAGTTGAATATTTACATAACCATATTCCTACTAAAGTTACTTTCTTTGGAAGATTATCACAAGTGAAAAATGACCCTAGAGTAATCATAAAGCTTTGAATAAGAGATTTTGAAGTACAATGATATTTGTCTTTTGGCTGGGAATCAGTAATGGTCAAGACAATTATTAGAGGATTTTATATGAAAATAGAGTCCTAGGGTAGTAACTTAATTTTTTTTATTTTTTTTATTTATTTTTTTTTAATTTTTTTTAATATCCTAAAATATTGGCCTCTAAAAGCTTAACATAGCAAGTAATATGGAGTCTAATTGGGTTTTATTTGTTTAATAGCAAATAATGGCATATTATACATTGAGTTTCTCATTTTTTGATAATGCAGAAAGCAAAGCAAAAAACGGGCCTAGAATAAAATTCAGTTGAATTTAAAAACGAGTATCACTTTTACTTCAATTCTTTTTAAAAATGTTTTTAATATTTTTAAGTTAAAATTATAGACAATTGTTTTGTATTACTTATGATAGTTATGTTATCTGTAGTCATTTCAAACACTGAATTAGTGAATAATGAAATATTGCCCCTACAAGAAATAGGAGGTTAGGTTCCCACAAGCCTCTGGTCATAATATTTTTATCAACTGACCAGTACAGAACCTTGCTTTTTGTGTGTTTCTGTTTCAACTTCTCTTGTTTAATACATATAATTGATTTATTAATATTGAACTCACAGCCCACAGCATTATAACCTGTACCTGAGAGCAGCTTATCTAACATACATCCTTTTTCTTCGTAAGACACATCACAACTTTCCTACAGTTAGGAATACTACACAGCACTTAGGCACTACATTCAGGGATCTTTTAATTTTTATTGATTGTTTGGTGTGTGTGTGTGTGTGTGTGTGTGTGAACAATATAGTGATTCAACAGTTCTGTACATTACTCAGTGCTCATCATAGTACATGTACTCTTTAATCCTAATCATGTATTTTACCATCGGGACCATCTTAAATAGCAAGCAAGATCAATAAAAACCACAAAAATGGGAGAAACATGGTATTTAGTATGCGGTGGAAAGAACGCTTGGTAAGAGGTTGAGAATGGAACCAAAGAGGCAGTGTGCTGCCCTTTTTGACATCAGCTGGAAACTCGGTGCCACGTGGCTCAAATTTTCACCCAATCGCTCAAGTCTGCGAATGACCATGAGAGAACATGTACTGACTTGGGGTTACAGGTAAATATTAGCAAGTAGGTCAACTCACACATCCTGACTCTACAAATGAGGATCAGCTGCATGTGAAATGCAGTTCTTAAATGTACAATTCAGTGGATTCTGATAAGTGTATGGACTTACACACCCAGCCTGCAGTTGAGATAGAGGATATGATCACCTCAGAGAGTCTCCTGCCACTCCCTGTGCATTTCCACCTGTGCCTCTCTCTCCTGGGCCATCTGACCTGATTTCTATCATCATAGGTTAGTTTTGCAGTTCAGGATTTTCCTATGTAAGGATTCATCCAGTGTTCTTTTTTTTTTTTTTTCATCCAGTGTTATTTTTCATGTCTACATTCTTCCAGACACAAAATGTTGTTTGCACCAGTAGTTCATTCTTTTTTATTACGTAACCACATTTCCTTGTATGACTATACACTTTGTGGATAGACAATTATTTTCAGTTTAGGCCTATAATAAATAAAGCTGCCAAAAACATCCCTGTGCAAATATTTCTGCTACATATATTTTGATTAGGGGGAGTAAATATTTAGGAGGGGAATTGTTGGGTGATAGGATTAACACATGTTTAATTTTATTAAATACAAAACAAAACAAAACATAACTGAGCTGCCAAAGAATTTTTCAAAGTGGTTGTATAATTTTACATTCTCGCGGGAAGTGTATGAGTTCAGATTGATCCTGATCGTGGCTAGTTCTTTTAGGTTCCTCCCCTGAAGTGGGTGGAAAATTGTGTATCATTATGGTTTTAATTTCCCTCATGACTCACAACAGTAATAAAAAATGTCATCCAGTATGCCTTCCTCTACGCATTTATCTATCTTAAAGATTCCATTTAAGTGTCTCTTTCAAGACGAAGACATGTTTTTTATATGTATATTTTTTATTGGAGTTCGATTTGCCAACACACAGTATAACACCCAGTGCTCATCCCATCAAGTGCCCACCTCAGTGCCCATCACCCAGTCACCCCAAACCCCTTGCCCACCTCCCTTTCCACTACCCCTTGTTCGTTTCCCAGAGTTAGGAGTCTCTCATGTTCTATCTCTCTCTCTAATATTTCCCACTCATTTTCTCTCCTTTCTCCTTTAATCCCTTTCACTATTTTTTATATTCCCCAAATGAACGAGACCATATAATGTTTGTCCTTTTCCAATTGACTTATTTCACTCAGCATAATACCCTCCAGGTCCATCCACGTCGAAGCAAATGGTGGGTATTTGTCATTTCTAATGGCTGAGGAATATTCTATTGTATACAGAGACCACATCTTCTTTATCCATCATCTTTCGATGGACACTGAGCTCCTTCCACAGTTTGGCTATTGTGGACATTGCTGCTAGAAACATCGGGGTGTCCGGCGTTTCCCTGCATCTGTATCTTTGGGGTAAATCCCCAGCAGGGCAATTGCTGGGTCATAGGGCAGATCTATTTTTAACTCTTTGAGGAACCTCCACACAGTTTTCCAGAGTGGCTGCCCCAGTTCACATTCCCTCCAACAGTGCAGGAGAGTCCCCCTTTCTCCACATCCTCTCCAACATTTGTGGTTTCCTGCCTTGTTAATGTTCCCCATTCTCACTGGTATGAGGTGGGATCTCATTGTGGTTTTGATTTGTATTTCCTCGATGGCCAGTGATGCAGAACATTGTCTCATGTGCTTGTTGGCCATGTCTATGTCTTCTTTGGTGAAATTTCTGTTCATCCAAGACATGGTTTTAAAGCGACTTTTTGTCTGTACCTGTAGAGGAAAGCATTTGGCAGTCTCTTTAGCTTCCAGAAATAAAAGTTTCCTGCCTGCCCAAGCACCTTATAAACTGTTCTGTCTGACCACAGTGATCATATTTATTTTGCGGTTTGGATGGACACATAAAGGTGAGCAAGATTAAATGGGATCAAGTTCCTTATGATATGGAATTTATAAATAACACAAGAAACTGCATGGCATATTTATAAGGGATGTATTTTTCCCTTTTTATTACATAAATGGATAATTGATAACTTATGAAATCTGTCAGTAGCACATCAGAACACTGTAACTGCCTAAATATGGATTCGTGTCCTCAGAAATTTTTCTCTCTGGATTGAATATTGAGCAAGACTTGAAATTTCAGTCATTGTAATTTTATTTGAAACATTTTCAAACAGATGCTGCATCTTGGTTTGCTACTCTATTTTAAATACTTTCTTTTTTTCAATATTCATTAAACTAGTCTCTTCTTCTTGTCTCTAATAAGAGAAACATCTGTTTCTTCTTGTTCTATCTGTGAAACCTCCTCAAGAGCCTTACTTTAAAAAATAATACCATTAGAAAGACAGCCTAGATAGAATATGCTTCATTAACATTTTACATTTGCATACAAAACAAGTTTTTCTAGCAATTATAAGTTAGAGAAATGTAAGCGAAAATATTATAAAGCAATTTAGTTATCTTATGAAAAAAATTAAGACCAGAAGCTGGAACATGGTTTCAAAGATGTTGATTTTAGGTTAAAAACTCTCTTTGTAAAACTATGTTTCCTTTTAGAACATACAGTTGAAAAGTTTTGATTGTTATGAATTAATAATTAGAGGTATCCATTATAAAGTAATATCAAATAACCATTAAGTATAAAACTACATCAAACTGGTTTATTTTTACAACACAGATACTTTGAAAAAAATATGTACTCTGGTTTATATCACTCTTCTCAAAGAAGAAGTCACCTATGGGAAGTCTTTGCTTGGAATTATATTTAATTTCTGGAAATACTTCACAGACATTCAGCGAACCATTATCTATTTTTTTCAGAACCATATCTATTGAATAATCTAGTTAAAACACAATTTGAAAAGGGTAATCAGACCTGTAACTATCACATAATAAGACTGATTCATTATATAGCTCAAAGTTAGCTTAAATTAGCTTAAAAATTGTTGCCTCTGATATTAATAAAAGAGTAACTATCAAATAATAAGACTGATTCATTATATAGCTCAAAGTTAGCTTAAATTAGCTTAAAAATTGTTGCCTCTGATATTAATAAAAGACACAATCAGCTATCCTGCCAAATCCTCCAATTCCTCACCACTGACATTGAATGATTGGATTTACATGGGGTAGGAGGATATTTGTTCTTAAAGAAAACCAATTTTAATTATTTTATAATAGTTAATGCTTACAGAAGTTAACAACAAGCTAAGTTGATATTTAGAGAGTGGGGCTCCCTGACTGTTTAAGGAACAGGAGCTACTTACTGAGTGCTGACTATGTGTCAAGTGCTTCTCTAAATAATCACATATGTACACATAACCCTCAGAACAACCCTATGAGGTAGATACTTTTATTAGTCCTATTTAATAGGTAAGAGAACTGAGACAGGCTGAATTGCTGAAGGTCTGGCAATTAGGGGAGCAGAAATGAGGTTTGTATCCAGATGGTCTGACTTCTGAATCCCTGCTCTGTCCATTATGCTGTCTGCCCCTCTGCAGGTGAGTCTGTAAGTCAGACACTCTGGGCTCTAAATCCTTTCTCAGTCCCTTATAGGGCATGGTCCCTGTGTGCCTGAGCAGAATATGACCCCACATAGAAGGAAGTCCCCCATTTTTTCAACAAGAACATTAAGAATACCTTTTAACTAACGTGAATATAAAAACTTTTAGTTCTATAAGTGAATATATGTACAATATTTACATAATTATGGTGTGCTTTTAAACTCACATACGTAAATAATTTAGGAAGTTTATTCTCCAGTCTTACTTTCTGGAAATAATTTGTTTTAATCTCTTCACCTGCTGCTTTAACATCAATTCTTTGTCATAACCTTGTGAGTCACCTAGCACATTTTTTTCAGGACAAATCATCATCACCTCTAAGTAATTTGTACACAGGAATTTTTTTTCACCTCTAATGTTGTCACTGGACATATTTTTCTAAGCTTCACGTGTCCATTAGCATAATGCTAGGATACACTTTTTTTCAGTTGCCTTCTATGTGTTTATTTATGATTTCCACATTAAGACTTATTTGATTGCCATGTTCTTTAGAGGGCTTACTTACAACTACACCAATATTTGTAATTGTAACTCCCCCCAAAATAATAAACTTAGCTTCTTTCTCTATAAAATGAGACTATTTAAAATCTTTAAAAAATTTATTTGACATGATACGAATATAAATATCCTGCTCCCTGGGTGCCAGGCACTGCTTTAATGCTATAGAAATAGTAAATAATCTACTCCTCAAAACACATCTGTGAGGGGGAGAGTGTTACTTTCATTCCAGAGAAGAGAAGCCTGAGGCATGGAGTGGTTAGTAATGTGCCCAGGTTGGCCAGGGGCAGAGCAAACGCAGGCAGCCTGGCTCCTGAACCAGTCCTCCTCATCCTCGTGTTGTTTTCCATCCTGCTGTCTTGCTGCTCACTTTTGGGAAGGGTCGGTGCAGCAACATATACAGTGTGCACACACAGTGCCACACACACACGTGACGAGCTCAGAAAGGGCTAGCCATAGGAGACGTGGGCATCTTTTCTTAGTATCAGTAATTAGCATCCTTCTTTTTTGGTCTAACCCCAAGCCACTGTGCAGCCACTAGGACCCCCTGCTTCCAGGAGTCTGGCTCCCCATTGAGTCTGTTTCCTGGGATATCCACTGGCTCTCGAAGAGCGAAGAGCGAGTGGAGGAGTCCCATGTCTTCAACAACAAATGAAAAGTGCTGCTTTCATCTTGTTTGCTAATGTGTTCTTTGTTATGTATGACTCATACATTCCTTTCTTTTTTCTTAAGATTTTATCCATTTATTTGAGAGACAGCAAGCAAAAATTATGATTTTATCCATTTATCCTGGGATCATGACCTGAGCCAAGAGAGACGCTCAACTGACTGAGTCACCTAGGCACCTGTGACTCACAAATTTCTAATAAAACTTGAGATGATGATACATTTTTTTCTGAATAAATGTATTGGTATATATTACAAGTACCCATCTTATCGCAATGGCCTCATCAACTGTGGTATTCTGAGCAAATTTCAAATATTGAACTCCATAAACTCTTAACTTTAATAAATGTTCAATTTCATATGATTTAAAATTTGGTAAAATTGTTAAAAAAACTCCTTCAAGAGAGTATTCCTTATAGCTTTTATGAAGCAAAAATAATTCTGTACTGTACCCTCTAAGGTCCAGGAAATTGCAAAGGCAAAAAAAAAAAAAAAAAAAACTTGAGCAAGTTTGCAGGAGAGGTCACATAAAAAAAAATGAATACGGAGTTTCACAAAGTATGGAGATGATTTAGATAAATACTCATGGGCTTATTCTTATATGCCTTAAAGAAAATCCTAGATCCCAATTTTCATAACTTGCATGTAAAATTTTTATTTTAATTACAATTGTAAGGGAAAACCATCGATGTAAGAAAATACTAAAAGACATGTGGCATGTAGGAGATTACACGACCACAAAAATCTGATGGTGCAAATGCTGAAAGTTAGCAAATGAAACTGGATGGTGTGTCAGTTATTTACCTTATTTACCATCTTATAGCTACATGAGAACAAGGACATCCCAGAAATTGAGCTGTGTTCAGATGCTGTGGCAAAGGAAGTGTGTGTGTGTGTGTGTGCGTGTGTGCAGGTGTGCATGCGCTGGTATAGGAGCACTGTGATCACGGATGCACAGAGATTATATAACATGTTTTGTTGTTGTCTGTTTTGTTTTTGATTCTTTTTTTGTAATAACTGAGTCTCTGCAACCAGATCCATGTGCGATTCAATTCTTAGTTCTGCCATTTATTAGCCATGGGGTGTTTAAACATTATTAGATTTAGTTCTCTCACATATTTATTTGAGACAATAATTTCTAAAACATTTGGTGTGAATTATAAATGAATCACATGCAAGGTCTTAGCAGAGTGAATAGCATATCGAGCTTAGAACACTGTATCCTTTTTGGTATATTTTTTTATTGGAGTTTGATTTGCCAACATATAGTATTAACACCCAGTGCTCATCCCATCCAGTGACCCCCTCAGTGCCCGTCACTGTATCTTTTTTTTTAATTTTTTTTTATTTTTATTTATTTATGATAGTCACAGAGAGAGAGAGAGAGAGGCAGAGACACAGGCAGAGGGAGAAGCAGGCTCCATGCACCGGGAGCCCGACGTGGGATTCGATCCCGGGTCTCCAGGATCGCGCCCTGGGCCAAAGGCAGGCGCTAAACCGCTGCGCCACCCAGGGATCCCTATATCTTTAAATACATTTATACATAGAGCTAATGCCATTAGATTCTGCTCTAGAAAAAGGACTTTAGGCTATTATTTTTTTATAATGTGTGGCTGAAAAAGATTTTTAAAAAGCAGCATATTTTCTTTTGAGCAAACGGATCATTCATTCCTCATGGAAGAATTGAACTTCTTTGTATCTGAGAGCCTATTCCTGTCATAGATGGCTAAGGCATACCTCTTGAAAATTAAAAGTACAAAACAATATTTAGGATTAAAATAAGTAGAAATCACAGTTTAAGCTCAGATGCGGCAGTAGTTGCTATCAACAAGCCTGCTTTTATCTGAGTCTTAATTTCTCTAGTAATTAAGATTCTTGAAAAAAAAAACTTTTTATTTTTACCTGATTGGAATAGAAGGCCTTTTTGCTCTAAATGATTAAGCTGATGATGTCCATTTATAAATTAATTGTGTGATGAAGAAATGTTCACAGGAAGTTTTAGAAAGACATTCTGGTCTACAGTTTAGAACAAAAAGATCTGTCAGCTGATGGTATTTTATACATGACCTTTTCTGGATGTGTGATTATTTAGAATTAAATTTTAAGATTGGACATTTGTAACATTGATGTCCTTGGGACCCATGCCCCAAAATTGCATTTCAAAGCAGGGTTCATTACATTATAAAGGCAAAAGCCAAAACCACGCCCTTCTATAGTTAATCAACACTAAAACTAGTTTTATAGTCTCCCAAAAAATGTTATGGTGAAGATACGGTCTTCTGTGCAACTGTTCTGTGAGAGAACCCTGATGTAACCTGCTTGAGGAGGAAATATTTCAGTAAACACTACTGACTTGTCTGACAGCTAACTTATTTTAATTTGGGAATGAGACTTCACATACTAATTTCATAGCACAAAATTATGCATAGATCTTAAACATTTTGTTACTTGGAGGTTATTCAGTATTAATTACTTCAGTCAAGGGATTTTCTATTTACCTCCTTTGAAATAAAATAGGCTGAATATATATTTCTAAATTAAAATTTGAAAATCCTAAAAAAAAAAAAAAAAAATACCTGCGGTGCAGTTATTTGTAATGATACTTACCAGTAAAACACCAGTAAATACTACCTATATGTGACCATCTTATAAGTTCCAACAGGCTTTAATATTTTCCATTAAAATAGTATTTCTGTTTAATAGCGCAAACCAACCAGCAGTTCATGCTTTTTCTGCAAAGGACCACACAGTAAATCGTTCAGGCTTTGTAAATGGTAACAAGTCTCTATAGCAACTACTTGACTCTGTCTTTGTAGAGCAAGGACAATATATAAACAAATAAGCGTGGCTATCTTCCAATAAAACTTTATGTGGGAACTAAAATTTCAATGCTTATATAATTTTCACATGTACTTTATTATTCTGCTTATGTATTTTTAATATTTAAAGATGTGATTTTTAGCTCTCAGGCCATACAAAAAAGGGGGCAGCAGGTCAGATTTGACTTATAAACTCATTTGAAGACCTCTAATCAGAGGTTTGGAGCTGTCATCTATGCTTCATTGACTTGCTTTTATTTTATTTTTAGGGTTTTTTGTTTTGTTTTGTTTTTTGTTTATTTGGTTTTTGTTGTTGTTGTTTTGTTGTTGTTGTTGTTTTTTTGCTAGGGTTCCCTTTCGTTTGTGAATCTGAAGTTTATCTTCAAGTAACTTCTTTCTGTGGATTCTAAATTATTCTATCTGGACTAGAACAAAATCTCTTCCCTTTTCCATAGCATAGGCCTTTACAAGTTCAAAGAAAGCCACACTTACTCTCAAGACTTTCTCTCTCTCTGTTAGTATTTCCTCAACTCTTTCCAGATGTTTATGTTCAATGGCTGATCTCCTTTGTTTGCTCCTTAATTTTCTAATTATTCTTTGCAAAGTGAGCTCAAACTGAACAAATATTTTTTAAGTTATTGTCCGTCCAATGGAGAGTTTAAAAGAATTCTTGTTTCCAAAGATCTTTGTACTAAGCAACAGTGAAATGTAGTTGTTAGGAGTGGAAGCTGTCGATTTTAGCTTTGTTGGTTTATTTCTTTAAATATAACCTAATTCATTATAAAGATGCCTTATTTATCAATGATCAGATAACCCTGGTATTATTTCCTATGCTTACAAGTGGTTAATTAGCATATATTTTTTAGTGCTTACTTTCTACAAACTGGATATACTTGCCAGGCATGGTTATTGAGAGGAAAATAATAGTACAAAAAATGTTCTTAAAAACAGAGACATTAGAGAAAAGTCGTAAATCCATTTTCTCATCAGAAAGTGGCTTTTAGTAAACCTAATCGTAGAATAAGTAATTAAATTAAAATAGTTTATCATCACTTCCAAACAGCTTTATTCACTCCATTCATTTTCCCAGGTATGCCAAAGGCACATTAATGATTATTTCCCTACTTTATTGGGTTCTGCCATGCCTTATCTGTCCAATGGAGGATAGAACCACTTATCATATTAAAGAAACATGATATTAATTGCAAGTAGCACTGAATTTTTCTGGATGAAAATAGACTATTTTTTACCATTAAATTTCTGACCTTTTTGGCATTGAAAATTGTTTTAAATTATACCATCTTTAGAAAATGAATTGACTTTTTTACTTAACAGGTTCTGGGCTGAACGATGGACAGTGGCATGAGGTTCGTTTCCTAGCTAAGGAAAATTTTGCCGTTCTCACCATTGATGGAGATGAGGCTTCAGCAGTTCGAACTAATAGTCCTCTTCAAGTTAAAACTGGCGAGAAGTACTTTTTTGGAGGTAAGACTGCCATTTTTTTATTGGTTAACTAGTACACTGTTAGAAATGGGGTTTCAGTGAAGTTTGATTATGGAGTATTTATATTTGATTCAGTAGACTCAGCAGATCTCAGAAAAAAAGCCAAACTCTTATTCCACGAGTTAAAAAGAGTGGCAAATTTATGCTTCTTCATGTTAAAGGTACTTGCATCATGTCACCATATTCTTCTAGTTTAATTCAAATATTCAAAGTATAAAGTATGAGATTCTGAATGCATTCATTCTCATAATACTATCCTCAAGAGTCAGGTCCTTGTGTCACCTACTGCTGTGTAATTAATTACTCTAAACCTTAGTGGCTTAAAACAGCAAAAGTTGCCTCACAGTTATTCTAGTCCTGATTTTTTTTTTCATAGGCTCCCCACCCAATATGGAGCTTGAACTCATGACCCCAAGAGTCCCATGCTTCATCATCTGAACCAGCCAGGCTCCTCCGTGTCACAGTTATTCTAGGTCATGGATTCAGGAATAATTTAGCTGACTGATTCCGATTTGTGGTCCCTCATGAGGTTTTTCTACTCAAGCACTTGACTGTGACTGCATTATCTGCAGCCTTGCCTGGGCTAGAGAGTCAGTTTCCAAGAATG